>NC_134485.1:144043810-144258810 GCF_040206685.1 Ascaphus truei | reverse complement strand
AACCCGGTGATACACACCAATACCCTCCAATAAATTCGGGATCAATACGAAAAAACATGGATCGCTACATAACTTTTTCCTTATTGCACGCTTCCACACATGGGGATCTGGCGAAAATTTGTAAAAGTCATAGTTTTCGATAAAATATTGATAAATTTGAACAACTGTTGCCATCTTATCATCTGTTGCATTAATCGCGGCCCATATTAAATAAGCGTACGTTCCGTCGGGTTTTTGGAACACGGGCTGCACTTGTACACTCATGGCGGGAATCTCTGGACAATAACCAGACCAGAAACTGGTGCTTGTCTTTCTTTAATATGAAAAGCCTAAATTGATACATTATTGTAACCTCTTCCTTCAGTCCCAAGGCCAATTTACAATAGACCACTGCGGTATTAAATGAAACACCTGCAAGTCGACACATTACTGAAGCGCATGCGCATTACAATTCATGAATATATTTGCCATCTGGCGGACACGCTAAGAATTGCAACCAATTAAATCCGAACCATTATCAATAAACACATCAACCGCGCATGAACCGCGGCTGTGAATGCAACATGAATGCGGTATGAAAGCGGCATGAACACGGTGAAGTGCGTGGCATTCGAAAAAAATTCCGGAAAAATGCGGTGATGTTGGAGAATAAAAGGGGCCGCGGCTGTATGTAACATACCTGTGATCAGAGCTCCCGAAGGATGAACCAGAAGGTTGTTTACTTCCTGGTTTGAACCGTCATGACAACCTACTAAGCAACCAGGACGCTTTACTACCGTGGTCGGCTCTCGGGGAACATTCTTGATGATCTTTGAGGAAGAGTCCTGTCCCTTGTAAGCCGAGCACGCGCTCTGTATGTCAAATTTCCTTGCGTTTTGTCACTGAAATTGTGTTTTGATTGTTAATTAAAAACATCACCATCACAAATACAATATCTGTGACAAAACAGTGACAAAAGATAAAGTTTCACTTAAAATGCACATGCTCGGCGCACACACCGTTTTTTCCTTTATTACTCATTCTCACACTTGTTAACTTGTGTTAGATTTTTGTGCCTACTTCCAATAAATATTTTTAAAATGAGAATTGGATCTTGCACTGTTTTCCTGTAGCCAAGTGCTTTGTTCTCAATAACTCTCCTGACAGTAATAATTCATAGACTGTCATCTGGCATAATTATATTACCTCTGCTTGTGGTAATAAATCAAAGTCTTGGTAATAAAGTATCAACTGCAAATACTAACTCTGCCAACAAATCCTGTAAAGCACACCCCATGCTGTGAGCTTTATGTGATCTTCCTGGTACGAGTCATCATGATTTGTGAACTTCCCCATCCACCAGTATAACCAGCCTCACACTGATGAGACCCAAAATATTGAAACAGCTGCCTGTGAGACGTTCTGCTGGCTATGCACTTTAACCCAGGCTGTGCTAAAAAGCTGTGTAATAAGGCAGACATAAACTTATTGGGGTCCATGTCAAAATGGATTTGAAGCAAAAGGTGCAACTCTGTACTCATTAGCATAGGCCTGTAAAACACGCAGGCCACATGCGGCGGCGGCTTTCCCCCTCCTCCCTCCTGAGTCCACTCTCCCTCCCCCGAGTCCGCTCTCCCTCTCCGCCGCAAGCCAAGCCCGCGCTCACCCCCATCCCCCCCAGCCCGCTCTCTAGACTGCATGCTCTAGCAGTGCGGCACTTCCGGTGCCCACTGCTTGCGAGCGCACGCAGTCCTGCCTGCTCTGCCGCCGTGATCTGAGGTGCAGGGGGGTGAGGGGAGGTGTAGGGGCTGATGTGAGGTGATGAGGTGCAGGGGGATATGTGCAGGGGGGTGATGTGATGTGAGGTGCAGGGGGATATGTTAGGTGCAGGGGGATATGTGCAGGAGGGTGATGTGATGTGAGGTGCAGGGGGGTCATGTGCAGGGGGGGTGATGTGCAGGGGGGTGATGTGCAGGGGGGGTGAGGTGAGGTGCTAGGGGGTGAGGTGAGGTGCAAGGGGGGTGAGATGAGGTGTAGGTGCTGAGGTGAGGTAAGGAGGTGCAGGGGGTGATGTGAGGTGCAGGAGGGGTGATGTGCAGGGGGGGTGATGTGAGATGCAGGGGGATGTGAGATGCAGGGGGGGTAGAATGTGCGTGGTCTGCAGGGGGGTATTATGTGTGATGTGGAGGGTGAGTATTGTGTGTGGGTGAGGGGGAGAGATGGGTGTGTGAGAGGGCGAGTCACAAACGTTGAGGATGAGGGGTGCTGGGGGAGATATG
Organism: Ascaphus truei; assembly: GCF_040206685.1. Lineage (NCBI taxonomy): Eukaryota > Metazoa > Chordata > Amphibia > Anura > Ascaphidae > Ascaphus > Ascaphus truei. The sequence continues at coordinate 144,256,552 of NC_134485.1, read as the reverse complement.
AAGATGATGAGGGGTACTGGGGGATATGAGGGGTGCTGGGGGAGATATGAGGACGATGATGAGGGGTGCTGAGGAGATATATATCAGGATGAGGGTTGCTGGGGCAGATATGAGGATGATGAGGGGTGCTGGGAGAGATTGAGGCGTGCTGGAGATATGAGAATGATGATGAGAGGTGCCGGGGGAGATATGATGTTGATGACGATGATGATGATTTTACCCGTGCGGCCCGAATCTGTATTCCTTGGAGTAGTTTGGCCCTTCTCACTTGACAAGTTGTGCAGGCCTGCATTAGCATGTAATTTCCCAGAATCCCTTGCTGCAGTGAAAGCAATGTATGCTAGGAGATGGTGAAAAGCTGGGTTGCAGACCTGTCTGAGATATGTGAATGTGCTAACAAATTATATTTTCATTTGCCATCAACCTATATAATTTACCCCACTCACTTGTTTTAAATAATTATGACAAACCTCCATATGTGCTTTCTATTCCATTATGGATATGTATGAGCACCTGTATGTGTGTTTCTGAGAAGTTTAGAGTATGTGTATAAATTAATATGTTAATTTGCATTGTTTTGAGAGAAATTCGTGTGTATAGTGTGTATGAATATGGGAGAAATATGTTTTGCTTTTTATTTTTCAGTTTATTGTCTTTCTGTTTCATGCAGACATGATGAAAGAAGACTCACAAGCTAAGACTATCTAACTAACACACTAAAGGTATATAATGGTTTTTAAATACATTTCAGTATGTGGCTTTTTGGTGTGCAGTCTGACCTGCACACTCACTACTCTCTAAGACTTGAGGGAGAATTTACAATGCAATAACTTTTTACTTACTCAAGTTCAATGCAAAAGGCTCCATAGCGATGAGATCGGTCTAATAGCATATAACTTAGAACTAAAATGTGCAACTACACACTGGGAGGGCTCAATGGGTTAAAACATTAGCATACAATCATTCATTTTTATAAATCCACTCTGTCACATTCATATGCAGTACAATGGTTTGAACTGCAGACTTGTTTGGCTCTCAATAGTTTAATATTACAAACAACATTTTTGTGTGGGATCTTTTCACTGACTAGGTTAGGTAGGCTACACCATTGTCCTGAGGGCCTGTGACTGCTCAAGTGGTGACAGCCACGTATGGACTATTATTTACAACTTAACCTTCTACTGTAATTACATTTTTATATAGAGCAGTGGTTCTCAAAACTCTCCTGAGGGCCCTGAACCAGACTAGGTTTTGGGAGCATCAAACAAAAGCCCATATATATGCAAATCAGGTGTATCCACCTACAGTGTATGTTATTAACTAATTATTCCTAAAACATGGTACAGTATGCTCCATTCTTAACGAAGAGAAGTTTAGGACCCATTGATCTAGGACTATTCCACATCCTCTTGCTAAGTGACTTAGGCCCTTATTCAATAAGTTCTGACAGGGCAGACACATGATCGGCTAAAATAAAAATTGACTTGAATTGCCGTTTTAGACTGATAGCAGCCTGGTTGACCACTTCAAAGCCTATTGAATAATGACCTTAGCATGAGGATTTGAGAAAGGGGAAGATTGTCTTGTTTGTGATTTGAGACACCTAGAGTGACCATCAAACATGCTCAACCAATCTTAATTTTGATGTTATCCTTAGAGTTGAGTGGTTTCTATAGGGGAAAATACTTGTGGATGAAAATATGCTTGCAATTCTGGAACCACACCCTTTTCCCATCATATACAGACCTAAACACCATATACAGCAAAAAAACGACTAAGATTCCCGCTTAACCTAGAGAGAACAGTATAGAGTAGGTAGGTGCACTAGGGAAAAGCATGAGCTAAACAAAGGAGAGGGTCCTGTCGGCAAGAGTTCCCCTAAGGAGGGGAGACAGCAGGAAAGTCCTAATAATGTGCACTCAAACCACCCGCTAAAAGTTTAATAATGAAGGGATAACCCAAGTGGATGATCATGGCTGAACTACTGTACAGGCAATCACTAGTGATGGTGACACAGAACAGTGTTTGCCCAACAGGTACAGTAATAAGGAAATGGGAGTAATAAGGAAAAGCCCTGGAGAAATGCAACCTGCTCAAGTCGGTTTTACATATCAGGACATAATAACAATCATCTGTTCCTTAACAGGTCTTAAAATTAGGTAAATACAACCTCAGATGAACAACAATACATGACATATTACACTGTCATGATTTATTTAACAAAAATAAAGCCAAAATGGAGAAGCTGTGTGTGAAAAACTAAGTACACCCTTACTGCTTCCATAGGTTTTAAGATGCTAAGTAGCAGACAGGTGCTGCTAATCAAATGCCCTTGATTAATTGATCACCAGCAAGTGTGACCACCTCTATAAAAGCCGAAGTTTTAGCAGTTTGCTGGTCTGGAGCATTCAGGTGTGTGTTAACACAATGCCAAGGAGGAAAGACATCAGCAATGATCTTAGAGAAGCAATTGTTGCTGCCCATCAATCTGGGAAGGGTTATAAGGCCATTTCCAAACAATTTAAAGTCCATCATTCTACAGTGAGATTATTCAAAAGTGGAAAACATTCAAGACATTTGCCAATTTTCCCAGGAGTGGACGTCCCAGCACATTCACCCCAAGGTCAGACCGTGCAATGCTCAGAGAAATTGCAAAAAAAACCAAGAGTTACATCTCAGACTCTACAGGCCTCAGTTAGCATGTTAAATGTTAAAGTTCATGACAGTACAATTAGAAAAAGACTGAACAAGTATGGTTTGTTTGGAAGGGTTGCCAGGAGAAAGCATCTTCTCTCTAAAAAGAAAATGGCAGCACGGCTTAGGATTGCAAAGTTGCATCTGAACAAACCACAAGACCTCTGGAACAATGTCCTTTGGACAGACGAGACCAATGTGGAGATGTTTGGCTATAATGCACAGCGCCACGTTTGGCGAAACCCAAACACAGCATATCAGCACAAACACCTCATACCAACTGTCAAGCACGGTGGTGGAGGGGTGATGATTTGGGCTTGTTTTTGCAGCCACAGTACCTGGGAACCTTGCAGTCATTGAGTCGACCATGAACTCCTCTGTATAGCAAAATATTCTAGAGTCAAATGGGGGGGGAGGAGGGGGGCTTCATTCATTGTAACATCGCCGGAAGAAGAGATCAGTGTATCTTGAAAGCTCGCACAAATAAAAGCATTTCGTTAGCCACAGAACGGTATCATCTATTTATTTTTGATTATTGAAGCTCGGCTAACACGGTACTGATACCTCTACATATATATATATATATATATATATATACAGTGTTCGACAATCCTACATGCCCGGGGCGGGTGGATTTAACCTCCGGGCGAGTAAATATTGGCCCATGCAGCACACGTATTTGTTTTTTAAAATTTCCCTGCTCGCGCTGAAAAAAACCAAAAAAAACCTCCCCCTACCTGACAGCTGATTGGCGCGCGCTCCCAGGCTTTGTGGGCGCGCGGCCAGGCTCTAAATGAGCCCGCCCCCAACGAGTGGCCATTCTTTTTTTTTTTTTTTTCATGGAGGACACAGTAAGTATAATCTGTGCCTTACCCCCTGTCCCCGGCGCTCCCGCTGCCCGCAGTTATGGAGATGGAGGTGGTAGTGGGGGTGTTCTCCTGTCCCCGGCACTCCCCCCATCACAATCCCTCCGGATCCCGCTTCCCCCTGTCACCGCGTGTCAGCCCGCGGGGCAGGAGATGGGAGTGGGGATGTCCCTCCGGTTCCCGCTTCCCCCTGTCACCGCGTGTCAGCCCGCGGGGCAGGAGATGGGAGCGGGGATGTCCCTCCGGTTCCCTCTTCCCCCTGTCACCGCGTGACAGCTCGCAGTGCAGGAGATGGGAGCGGCGATGTCCCTCTGGTTCCCGCTTCCCCCTGTCACCGCGTGACAGCCCGCGGGGCAGGAAATGGGAGCGGGGATGTCCCTCCGGTTCCCGCTTCCCCCTGTCACCGACTGACAGCCCGCGGGGCAGGAGATGGGAGCGGGGATGTCCCTCTGGTTCCCGCTTCCCTCTGATCCCCCCCACGTGCCCGGTGCTCCCGCTGCCTGCATGGAGGTGGTAGCGGGGGGCTTCTTCCCCCCCACCGCTGTCCCCGGCACTCCCACTGTGTGCGGGAGGAGGGGGGGGGGGAGCGGGTGGTGGTGCTGGTCGCGGCCTTTCCTCTGTTCCGACCCCCCCTCATCTGTGTAGAGTGAGAGAGTGTGTGTGTGTGTGTATATGGGTGTGTGTGTGTGTATATGGGAGTGTGTGTGTGTGTGTATATGGGAGTGTGTGTGAGTGTGTGTGTGTGTGTGTATATGGGTGTGTGTGTGTGTGTGTGTGTGTGTATATATAGTTACATAGTTACATAGTAGATGAGGTTGAAAAAAGGCTTCCGTCCATCAAGTTCAACTAATGCTAAATTTAGACAACAGATACTTTATCCTATATCTATACTTATTGATCCAGAGGAAGGCAAACAAAAACCCCATTAAGGGGAAAAATTAATTCCTTCCTGACTCCAAGAATTGGTAATCGGATTAATCCCTGGTCAACATCCTTCCCATGTATACTTATTTGGTATATCCCTGTATACCTTTCCCATATAAAAAGATGTCCAACCTTTTTTTGAACAAATCTATTGTATTTGCCATCACAGTCTCCATGGGTAATGAAATCTACATTTTAACTGCCCTTACTGTAAAGAACCCTTTCTTTTGTTGCTGGTGATATTTCCTTTCCATTCCTCCAACCTTAAGGGATGGCCCGAGTCCTTTGTACTGCCCGTGGGATGAATAGTTCTTTTGAAAGCTCCTTGTATTGTCCCTGAATATATTTGTATATAGTTATCATATCCCCTCTTAGACGCCTCTTTTCTAATGTAAATAAATCTAATTTAGCTAGCCTCTCCTCATAAGTTAGAATGTCCATCCCCTTTATTAATTTGGTGGCTCTTCTCTGCACTCTCTCTAGTTCCATACTGTCTTTTCTTAGGATTGGTGCCCAAAATTGTACTCCATAGTCAAGGTGTGGTCTTACTAATGCTTTGTAAAGGGGCATAATTATGTTTACTTCCCTTCCATCCATTGCCCGTTTGATGCAAGATAAGATCTTGTTTGCCTTTGCAGCTACTGCATGACATTGGGCACTATTGCTAAGCCTGCTGTCTACAAGCACTCCTAAATCCTTCTCCATCAAGGATTCCCCCAATATATCTCCATTTAATTTGTAAGTCGCCTTTTTATTCTTGTATCCCAAATGCATAACCTTACATTTATCTGTATTAAACCTCATCTGCCATTTACCTGCCCACGTTTCCATTCTCTCCAAGTCCTTCTGGAGAGAAATTACATCCTGCTCTGATTCTATTACCTTACACAATTTAGTATCATCAGCAAAGATGGAGACTTTGCTGTCGATCCCAACCTCAAGGTCATTAATAAACAAGTTAAAAAGCAGGGGTCCCAGTTCCGATCCGTGAGGTACTCCACTCACGACTTTAGCCCAACCTGAAAAAGATCCATTTATGACAACCCTCTGTCTGTCCTTTAACCAGTTTTCAATCCAGGTGCATATATAATTACTGAGTCCAACTTTCTTTATTTTGTACACCAACCTCTTGTCTGAAACCGTATCAAAAGCCTTTGCAAAATCTAAGTAGACCACATCAACGGCATTACCCTGGTCTAGATTCCTACTTACCTCCTCAAAGAAACAAATAAGGTTAGTTTGGCAAGGTCTATCCTTCATAAATCCATGCTGACTATTACTAATAATTTTATTTTCCATTAGGTATTCCTGAATATTATCCCATATTAAACCTTCAAGTAGTTTCCCTACTATTGAAGTCAGGCTTACAGGTCTGTAATTTCCCGGTTGTGATCTAGCTCCCTTTTTAAATATAGGCACCACATCTGCTTTACGCCAATCTTGTGGTACTGAGCATGTGGAAATGGAGTCCTTGAATATTAAATATAATGGTTTTGCTATTACTAAGCTTAACTCCTTGAGAACTCTTGGATGTATGCCATCGGGGCCAGGTGCCTTATTAACTTTAATTTTTTCAAGTCGCTTATGAACTTCTTCCTCAGTTAACCAATTGTTCATTAATACGGAGGTTTTGGCTTCCTCCTGCGGCACTACTATTGAACTTGATTCTTCCCTGGTAAACACAGTGGCAAAGAATTTGTTTAATACCTCAGCTTTTTCCTTATCTCCAATAATCTGCCTACCCATCTCACACTGAAAGGGTCCTATATTTTCTTTTCTCATTTTTTTGTTATTAAGGTACTTAAAGATTTTTTTAGGGTTGACCTTACTTTCTATTGCAATCCTTATTTCATTATCCATTTTTGCTAATTTGATTGCCCTTTTGCAATTTTTGTTACATTCCTTATAATTCTGATACAATGTCTCTGTCCCTTCTGACTTAAAGAATCTAAACGCCTTCCTCTTCTTGTCCATTTCCTCCCCTACCTGTTTATTTAGCCACATTGGTTTTGACTTATTTCTTTTATACTTATTACCCAAGGGTATACACTGATAAGTGTGCTTTTCTAACAATGTTTTAAAGACTGCCCATTTATCTTCTACATTTTTCCCTGCAAAAACATCATCCCATTGTATTACTACTAGATTAGACCTCAGTTTATTAAAATCTGCCTTTCCAAAGTTGAAGGTCTTTGTTGAACTCAAGTAATCTGTTTTTTGATAATTATGGGTGTGTGTGTGTGTATGGGTGTGTGTGTGTGTACACACACTTACACACACACACTTACACACACACACTTACACACACTTACACACACTTACACACACACACTTACACACACATACTTACACACTTTTATTTATATATTTTATTTTAAAGTGGGGGCGGGGTTGGGGGCGGGACTAGGTGGCGAGTAGATTTTTGGGTGATATGTCGAACACTGTATATATATATGTGTATCTATCTATATCAAGGGATAATGAATAAAACAGAACTAGTACCAACAGAGAGAAAAGAAAGCACAGGAGCCTCATAGCGTAGTATTTAGACAAATGGTTTATTGATAAAAAAAATGGTTAGATGCACGTACATACAGATAATAAAAAATGAGCATGTAGGTATAATAACCACTATCCAGATGACGCGCAGGTGCTCTTTCATCTGTTGCCTGATATCCAAGGGGAAGGGTGGTGGACATCCTCTCAGGGTCACATTCTAGGAATGGTAATGATCTAATCCTCCACACCTCCGTTCCTCTGAAATCCAAAAGGACCTCTCCAGGGCATGTTCATCCACCACCAGACCACTCGCTATAGGATCCTCTTATCCACCGGCGTTACTATTGAGGGAAATAGGATACCTGTTTGTTCCCGTTGCACCACCCTTTCAGGACATTTTTTTCTGACACTATTTGAGATTATATCTATATATATATCTATATATATATATATAGATATATATATATAGATATATATATCTATATATATAGATATATATAGATATAGATATATACAGTGTTCGACAAACCTATACATTTGCTCGCCCCGGGCGAGTGGATTTAACCCCCGGGCGAGTAAATATTGGCCCAAGCAGCACACGTTTGGTACTAGGTGGCGAGTAGATTTTTTGGTGATTTGTCAACCACCGTATATATATATATATATATATATATATATATATATATATATATATATATATATATATATATATATATATATATATAGTGTGAGGAATCAGGGATCGCGGCGCCCGCGCCCTGGTTCCTCTGCTGATATATTCCCTCCTGCTGCCGTGGCGCGCACCCCTCGCCAGCGCCACTCACCTCCGTCAGTTCTGGGGGTTCCCCGTCGTCCTCGGCGTCCCCGGTTTCCAGCAGTACCTCACGCGGCCGCCATGTTGCTCGGGCGCGCGCCTGAACAGCGCGCGCCGGGCGAAGTTAATTTATTCACTGCTCTGGCAGTGAAGACCCGCCCCCAATACAGGAATATGATCTCCTGTCAAGACAAGAGTCCTCACCTGCCTGCCAATCAAGGGAACCTATCCAGGATGGCTCCACGCAGTCCTCCAGGTCTGCCTTCACTTCTGATTGGTCAGCCACACTTTATAATGCCAGTCCTTCCTATCATTCATTGCTCGACATAGTTTTCACTTGGATTACTACTCTGGCGTTTTCTCTCTCATTCACTCAGGTTACGACTTGGCTTGGCGGACGTCTCTCTCTGGCTCTAGACCCCTGCTTGGACAAACGACCTTCCAGTATTCTCCAATCCCAGACCTTGGCTAACGGCAACGACAACGGCATTTCTACACCGGTACCGGCAAGTATTGCTAGCGAAAAACACCTGGCCTGGCAATGCCAAAATCACCACACTCCGGACACGCTCCCTTTGCTGCGGGTGCGTGCTTCTATACGTTCCTCACCTCAGTGAAAGGAACGGGTCTGGTCTGCGGGCAGCACCGGCGTAACATTATGTCGAGCCCACAAGACGCAGACCAGACTGTGGACTCTATGATGACGGCCATGTACCAACAAATACAGGCCTTAACGGATCAAGTGGCTCTCCTCTCCCAACAGGTATCGGACCGCCCTTTACAGGCTCCGCCTGCGGCTGCACCCCCGGCGCAGCCTGACTTATCTTCCACTTCATTTTCAGTTCCGAAGATTCCGGCTCCAAGGCCCTACGCAGGGGATACACACCTGTCGTGGCTTTCTCAACCAGTGCGAGATCCAGTTCGAGATGGCTCCCCAGCTGTATGCTACTGGCCGGAAAAAGGTAGCCTACGTATATAGTCTGCTCACAGGTAATGCACTGGCATGGGCCTCTCCGATCTGAGAACTATGCCCTGATATTACCCGCGATTACGCGGCCTTCAGATGGGACTTTCGACAGGTTTTTGATATCCCCGCACGTCAAGAGACTGCTTCTGATACCCTGCTAGAGCTTACACAGGGACGTCGGCCTGTGGGTCAATACGCCTTGGAATTCAGAACCGTAGCAGCTGAGACTCATTGGGGTCAGGAGGCTTTAGTCGCCGCCTTCTGGAAAGGTCTATCGGAGTCTCTGAAGGATGAACTTGCTTCCCACACCAGGCCAGAGTTACTGGAGGATCTCATCACCCTGGCTACTCGTATGGATCAGCGCCTTCAGGTACGCCGCGCTCAGCGTCAGCTTCCCCGGGCTACGCCTTTCCGTGCTTCCTTTTCCAGGTTCTCTACTAACCAGAGACCCGTCGTATCCCCGTTACCGGCGCTGGAGGCTCCAGAGCCGATGCAACTTGGAGTTCAGCAACCTCGGGTACCGTCACGACAACTTCGCTCTACTGGTGAATCGTGCCATCATTGCGGAGCTTCTGAGCAGCGTACCCGTAACCATCCTCCATCTCCGGGAAACGACTAAGCCCAGTGAGTACGAAGGGGCGCTCTCTGGGTACTGAATCTCCTTGTCCCCCTCCAAGAAGGGAACTTCCCAAAAGATTGACTATTCCCGTCTCCCTTTCAGGACCGACTTTCCGCACCTCCACTGCTGCATTTATCGATTCCGGCGCAGGAGGGAATTTCATAGATCAAACCTTTTCTGAGCAAAATCAAATTCCGCTTTCCAGGAAGGACTCTCCCGTTGCCTTGGTCGGGATTGATAATCGACCTCTCACCCCGGCTTATATCTCCTTAGAGACCGGACCTATCACCCTTTCTACTCATTCTCACAAAGAGACTCTTGGTTTTGATGTTATTCATGCCCCAGGAACAGCTATCACGCTTGGCTTGCCCTGGTTACAGAAGCATAATCCACTCATCGATTGGGTGTCTCCTAACCCTATTAACTGGAGGTCAAGGTCAGAGAAACCTTTTTCCTCTATCAAGCAACCATCCTTTCTATTAGCCAATACATCAAGTTCTCTGAGGGAGTTGCCTTCTCCATACGCCGAATTCTTGGACGTTTTCAGCATGGCTCAGTCTGAACTTCTACCTCCTCATCGTTCCTACGATTGTCCGATTGATCTGGTACCTGGTTATACCTTGCCGAAAGCCAAATCTTATCCTCTCTCGTTGCCCGAGACCAAAGCTATGGACGAATATATTCGTGAGAATCTTAAGCGGGGCTTCATACGTCATTCCAATTCTCCTGCGGGGGCTGGATTCTTCTTTGTCAAAAAGAAAGATGGTACTCTCAGACCATGTATTGATTACCGGGGTCTGAACCATATCACGGTGAAGAATCGTTATCCACTCCCACTCATCTCCGAACTCTTTGATAGACTTCAGGGGGCCAATCTCTTTACTAAACTGGATCTCCGTGGGGCATACAACCTCATCCGCATCCGGGAGGGCGATGAATGGAAGACTGCCTTCAACACCCGTAGCGGACACTACGAATATCTAGTGATGCCCTTCGGGTTATGCAACGCACCGGCAGTTTTTCAGGACTTCATCAATGACATCTTTCGAGACGTTCTTAATATATTTGTCATTGTATACCTGGATGACATCCTTATTTTTTCTCAAAACTTACAGGATCATATCATCCATACGAAGTTTGTGCTTTCACGCCTCCGCGAGAACCGGTTGTTTGCTAAAATGGAGAAATGCATTTTTCATCAGTCTACCACTTCTTTTCTCGGATACATCATCTCCAACAAAGGTTTGGCCATGGACCCAGAGAAGCTAAAGGCCGTCGTGGATTGGCCACAACCCAATTCCCTCAAATCTGTTCAACGGTTTTTGGGTTTTTCTAATTATTACCGGAAGTTTATCCGCAACTTTTCCACCATTGTCGGTCCTATCACGGCACTGACCAAAAAAGGTGCAGACCCTTCATCTTGGTCTCCAGAAGCTGTCACGGCATTTGAGACACTGAAACAAACTTTTGTCTCTGCTCCCATCCTTCGACACCCTAACACGAATTTCCCCTTCACCTTAGAGGTTGACGCTTCGGACTGTGGGGCTGGGGCGGTTCTGTCGCAGAAATTTTCTTCCCAGGATAAACTTCATCCTTGCGGGTTTTTCTCCAAAAGATTTTCATCGGCAGAGAGGAATTATGACGTGGGCAATAGGGAACTTTTGGCCGTCAAAATGGCTCTTCAAGAATGGAGACATCTTCTGGAGGGGTCAAAAGAGCCATTCACCATCCTTACGGACCATAAGAACTTATTGTACATTGAGAATGCCCGTCGCTTAGGTCCTCGCCAAGCTCGCTGGTCGTTATTTTTCTCTAGATTCAATTTTGTTCTCTCATACATTCCCGGCACTAAGAACGTCAAGGCGGATGCTCTCTCCCGGCAATACTCTTCTGAAGAGAGATCAGAGAAAACCACTGAGTCCATCCTCCCTAAACAAAGAATCTTAGCAGCTGTGGCATTCAAGAATCTGGAGAGGATCATCAAGTCTCAAGAGAACCTCCCATCCGGTCTTGTGGTTCCTAAAGACTCTTTGTATGTGGAACCCAAATTTATCCCTGAAATACTGGACTGGGGACACGCCGTCCGTTCGGCAGGGCATCCTGGATTCAAGAAAACCTTGGACCTCATCCGTCGTACCTTTTGGTGGCCCAATATGGCTAAAACCATTCTGGAATTTACACGGTCCTGTCCGGTATGTGCGCGTAACAAGATTCCTCGTCAGAAACCTCAGGGTCTTCTCTTATCTTTACCTATTCCGGAGCGTCCCTGGTCCCACATTTCGATGGATTTTATTGTGGAGTTGCCTAGGTCGAATGGCATGAATACCATTCTTGTGGTAGTAGATCGGTTTTCCAAGATGGCACACTTTATCCCTCTCAAAGGATTACCCTCCTCACCCGCCCTTGCGGATATTTTTGCCAAAGAGATTTTCCGGATCCATGGGATTCCTACATCCATCGTGTCCGATCGGGGTTCCCAGTTCGTCTCCAAGTTCTGGAGAAATTTCACCAAGAGACTAGGTATCTCGTCTTCCTTTTCTTCTGGATATCACCCTCAATCCAACGGACAGACCGAGAGGGTTAATCAATCCCTCGAGAAATACTTAAGGTGCTTCGTCTCTAATTCTCAGGATGACTGGGCAGAATTACTTATCTGGGCTGAGTACGCATTCAATTCTTCCAGGAATGAGTCCACCCACGAGACTCCCTTCTTTATCAACTACGGATTCCATCCGGCTCGCCTACCTATTACTAAAGAATCCTCTGGGGTACCAGCCATGGACGAACATATTGCTCTCCTACAAGACTCTTGGTCCAGAATACAATCTGCATTACAAAAAGCATCCTTGACATCTAAAAATCAGGCTGATCGTCACCGTCGTCCGGCACCCGAATACAAACCCGGGGACAAGGTTTGGCTATCTTCCAAGAACATCCGTCTCAAAACGCCTTCCCTCAAATTGGCTCCTAGGTTCCTGGGTCCCTTTTCCATTTTGGAGCAGGTTAATCCGGTTTCTTTTCGACTCCAACTTCCTCAAAGCATGAGAATTCCGAATGTCTTTCACACCTCACTTCTCAAACCTTTTATCTCCAGTAGCCTCTTTCCGGATCACACTTCGAAACCAGATCCTGTGATGGTACAGGGTAACGAAGAGTACACTGGCGACACACTTTATTCGAGCTCGGCTAGTCCCACGAATTCGGGTATACCCGGGTGTATTGAGGTTTGTGACTGTTTTCTGCCCGAGTGCATTGGGTTATTTTCCAAGCAGGGATTGAAGCATTTTATTCCCACTGGCTGCAATACTGCACAGTATATATATATATACTGCATTACAATTCATGAATTTATGCCATCTGGTAGACACGCGAAGCATTGCAGCCTATTAAATCCTAATCATTATCATTTAACAGATCAGCCGCCCGTCAGCCAGGCATGAACCCAGGCTGGGAAGGCAAACGCAACGGGGCTTGTCAGAGGTGAGGAGCGGCGCATTCCAGGTATCTGCCAGGTACATACTGGGTATTTGCTTGAATAAAGTGTGTCGGTGCAGTATGAAATACAGGCTCTACTGGATTCCCGTCTTTCAAGAGGTAAAGTCCACTTCTTGGTCCACTGGAGAGGTTTTGGACCCGAAGAGAGGTCATGGGTACCCCTGAAAGATATTCATGCTCCAGGACTCCTCAAACGCTTTCGTAAGAAGTTTCCATCAAAACCATGGAAGGATCGTCCTGAGGCCGATCCTGAAGGGGGGGGGTACTGTGAGGAATCAGGGATCGCGGCGCCCGCGCCCTGGTTCCTCTGCTGATATATTCCCTCCTGCTGCCGTGGCGCGCACCCCTCGCCAGCGCCACTCACCTCCGTCGGTTCTGGGGGTTCCCCGTCGTCCTCGGCGTCCCCGGTTTCCAGCAGTACCTCACGCGGCCGCCATGTTGCTCGGGCGCGCGCCTGAACAGCGCGCGCCGGGCGAAGTTAATTTATTCACTGCTCTGGCAGTGAAGACCCGCCCCCAATACAGGAATATGATCTCCTGTCAAGACAAGAGTCCTCACCTGCCTGCCAATCAAGGGAACCTATCCAGGATGGCTCCACGCAGTCCTCCAGGTCTGCCTTCACTTCTGATTGGTCAGCCACACTTTATAATGCCAGTCCTTCCTATCATTCATTGCTCGACATAGTTTTCACTTGGATTACTACTCTGGCGTTTTCTCTCTCATTCACTCAGGTTACGACTTGGCTTGGCGGACGTCTCTCTCTGGCTCTAGACCCCTGCTTGGACAAACGACCTTCCAGTATTCTCCAATCCCAGACCTTGGCTAACGGCAACGACAACGGCATTTCTACACCGGTACCGGCAAGTATTGCTAGCGAAATACACCTGGCCTGGCAACGCCAAAATCACCACACTCCGGACACGCTCCCTTTGCTGCGGGTGCGTGCTTCTATACGTTCCTCACCTCAGTGAAAGGAACGGGTCTGGTCTGCGGGCAGCACCGGCGTAACATATAGATATAGATATATATATATATCTATATCTATATCGATATAGATATATATATATCTATATATATAGATATATATATATATCTCTATATAGAGATATTTATATATCTATATATATCTATATAGATATATATATATATATCCAAACAAGAGTGACCTAGGCGCAAGTAAAAACAAGAAAAACAAACATAGGGTAATACGTTCTAACAATTTCACCGCCCGAGGGTAAGATATGCACTTACAGTGAGTCAAATATAATCAGGCCTTGTATCCACTCTGGGATCTGGAACGATTATGAAGAATCTGGAACAACCAGCAGCATCTCATCCACAGGAAACGTATATTATATATATTATATATAATTATATCATTTGTTAATCTTTTTGTGATTGCGCTTATTGTAGTTTTCTGTTCTTCAGATATATATATCTATATATATCTATATATATATATAGATATATACAGTGTTCGACAAACCTATACATTTGCTCGCCCCGGGCGAGTGGATTTAACCCCCGGGCGAGTAAATATTGGCCCAAGCAGCACACGTTTGGTACTAGGTGGCGAGTAGATTTTTTTGTGTGGCGAGTAGATTTTTTGGTGATTTGTCAACCACTGGATATATATATAAAAATAAACAGATGGCACACACATATGTGGTAAAAAGGTGCTTGTCCCATACAGATAATGTATAGATAGGTTCCTTACCGAGTAGATCCAGGATCCCAAGATCACGAGGCAAGAACGAGACAGCACACTCAAAGGTACAAAAAACAGCATGTATTCAGTAGAAAAACCGGCATATAAACCCGACGTTTCGGTCCTTGACACAGGACCTTTCTCAAGGGACTGCTAATACATAGTGATACCTGACAAATATATATCCACCACCCATTAACAAACAGATCCCTGATAGGCTAGACCATGATGTAAAACAGCTGTGAGCACTAGCTAATCAATTATGACATCAAAACTGAACGACAGTGGTCTCAGATGGCGTCTCACGCATCATGCTGATCAGTGCTGCCTTAGGTAGCAGTGGCGTGCGTGCGCAATGTACATCGCAACTAAATAAATAAGGGGAATACCTAAAAGGCCCGAGCATTCAATGCGTATGTTAGTTTGCACAAAAAGACAACAGAGCATATCTGTGGAACATATCCTAACAATACATAAAGGAAATAGCAGCTGTAGTGACTAACATTCAAATACTGGCGTCAGCAAGGGGAAACACCATGTCGGATGGCGTCAAACGTAACCAGGTAACCACCACTGCAAAACAACAATGGCGAGCATGCGCAGCATACGTAACTGCAATGAGATATAAAGAAATATCCTTAAAGATGCAAGCGGCCAATGTGCACACAGTGCTGGCTCAAATAGGCAACCTAGCACATGGGCAAACCATCGCATATCATAACTAATTAAAGTGTCAAAAAGACACAAACAGCAACTTCAATCACAATGTAAATGAAGCAAGCATGATAACGCATGCATGGCTAGCATGAGTTTAAAAGCATAAATATAGAACAGGTGTCATAACATCAGGTAACCATAGTTAAGGAGGGAAAAATAATAAAGTGAAAAACCGAAAAAAAGGGACGGGAAGGGAAGTGTTACCATGGAGTCCCAAGACACATGAGGAGTGAGTGCATAAAAATGAGACAGAAAGACAGAGGACCGGACACAAAATGAAAGCAGAGGCATACTAATAAAGCATCACTATTAGATACAGTGGACATAAGGTGGATAGGGCAATAGAAAGGAGAATAAGCAACAAAACAGAAAAAAAATAGAAAAAAATTACAGACACAACCAACAAAGAGCAAATGTGGGAGAACCTCAAAAATGCAAAAAAATGCAAATCGTGTAAAAAATGCAGAAAACATTGCAAAGAAATATAATGCACCAATACAAAAACAGAAAGTCTAAAGCAAAAAGCAAAAATGGCATAAAAATAAAGACAATGTGCAAATAATGTCCCAAGTGTCAAATTGAGTTTTTTTTATCATATTAGATGAAACATCCTAGGCGAAAATCTTCATTGAGACCGTGTGGTGACATTGTTCTTAGTTCATAAATCATTTTGGCCTCCAGTTGAAGCAGCAACTTATTCCTATCACCCCCACGTGAGGATGTATTGGCTTGTAGGATAGGTATACACTTCATTGTGGATAAACCATGTTTATGTTGCCTGAAGTGTCTTGCCACTGGAAGGTGTTGTAGGTCATCCCCGTTGTCAGTATCCAACAAAGCTTTTCTAATGGTGGACCTATGAACGGCCATCCTTTCCTTAAACATCCGGCTTGTTTTCCCTATATAATAGAGTCCACAGGGACATTTGATGAAATAAACTACAAACCGTGTCTCACAGTTAATGTAAGATCTGATGGGAATAGGATACCCATTGTGTGGGTGAGAGAATGATTGTCCAGTCTGCATGAAGCTGCAATTGATGCAGCCATGGCATTTATACGTGCCAGGTTTCCTCCTAAGCCATGATGGAGTCGGTGTATATTTGCTCGATGGGTCAGCCTGCACCAATGCGTCTCGAAGATTTCTACCACGACGATAACACATACGTGGTGGTGCTTTGCACAATTGGCCAATTTGATTATCATTGCTTAAGATATGCCAATTCTTGTGAATATTTTGCTTAATGTAATTAGAAGCTGTTGAGTAGGTACTGCTGATGTTGATGCATTGATCTTCATTAATGGCTGTACGTGGTATGAGGAGAGATTCCCTCTTAACGGCCTGAACTCTTTTTAAGGCCGCATCAATCTCCGTTCTAGGATAACCCCGATCCATGAACCTTTGGGCCAGGCGAGGGGGCAGGAAGCAGAAGATATCTGGAACGGGACTCAAAGCGGGGGAGAGGACGCACAAGGAGGAGGTAATTTTTAATCTTTCCTCCCATCAACTTACTTCAGCCGAGCTAAGTGTCCTCCAGAAAGGCCTCTCATATGTGCCGACCAATTGTCAAAATCCATTTTACTGGGAAGTAGACTTATTTAAATTGGATCGACAACTACGTCTTAAAGACTTTTTTCCAGGACTGAGACAGCACACTCCAAAATCCTTCCATCTAACACGGTTATACATTAATTCAAGAACAAGAGTACTTTCGACCCAGTAGTCACTAATCACAGCATAACGACCTTTATGGGATTAGTAGGTAGTGACACTAGACATCATATCAAGAACCATAAGAGGAGTTTTTCCAATCTGTCTGTTGAGGAAAAACAAGCCATCAAAACACTCCAGGCTAATGATGATATCATAATAAAACCTGCTGACAAAGGTGGGGGCATTGTGATTTTGAACTAGGTGAGGGCGATCCTCTAACTTGCATGAGGATACAGCTGATTGCATATTTCATTAACCTTTACCTAATTGTGGGCGTATACTTACCTCTGACCATTATATAATCTGATGTGAGTAGAACAATTAGTACTCTTTGATAAAGCGCCTCCACGGCGGGAAACGCGTCAGAGTTTTAAATGTTAGTGTGTCTGTCCCCTTTTTTGGCTTATATGCCTAATAAATAAACAATTATTTTGCAACTGGCCCTTTTTCTTATTTTTATTAGCAGTGCTCTACTTTTTTCCTCCCTGTACATTGATTATAGGAATGAGATCATGAGACAACTTGGGGACCCTTATTACTACAAAAAACTTAATGGTGACCCTACAATGATCTATAAGTGTGAAATTGACTCCATTATCCAATTGGGAGTTAGCAACGCATGGATTTCTGAAGAAATCGGATCCTTCCTAACACAGTGTCATCCAGTGATACCAGTTATTTATGTACTCCCAAAAGTACACAAATCTAGCCAGAATCCACCTGGTAGACCCATCATAGCAGCGATGGGGTCCCTGTGTCAACCCTTATCCCAGTACGTCGATCACTTACTACAACCGTTGGTGGTCAATATGAGATCGTACGTTAAAGACACTACAGATTTTATTAACCAACTGGGTAAGATCACATTTGACACATCTGATATGTTGCTGGTGACACTGGATGTCACCAGTCTTTACACGAACATCCCACACGTGGAAGGATTGGATGCCATTCGGGAGCATTATTCCATGATCACCAACCATGATGGTCCTCCCACAGAATATATTTTGCAGCTAGTAGATATCATTCTACATAAGAACTTCTTTCGTTTTGAACGTGATTTCTATCTACAGCTCACTGGGACGGTGATGGGATCAAATATGGCACCTTCGTATGCTAACCTGTTCATGAACAGCTACGAACAAGTACATATTTTAGGTGATGCCCCCCTTTCAACATACATTAATCACTATGTACGCTATATCGACGATATCTTCCTCATTTGGGGAGGCTCAGAGGGAGAGCTTTCACAGTTTGTTACATACTTGAATCTGATTCCATCCACGATCCGTTTCACTGTCACTAAAAGCATGGACAGTATCACTTTCTTGGACACGATGATTTATAAAAAGGATGACAAATTGGAGACTGCGATCTTCCAAAAACCCACTGATAAAAACTCCTTACTCTATGCCAACAGCCACCACCATGAGCCACTCAAACGTGGCCTCCCTTATTCACAGATGCTGAGGGTCAAGCGTGTCACCAGTGATCCCTCACTGGTTGAAGCCTCCCTTTTCAAAATGGCCCAAAGGTTCATGGATCGGGGTTATCCTAGAACGGAGATTGATGCGGCCTTAAAAAAGAGTTCAGGCCGTTAAGAGGGAATCTCTCCTCATACCACGTACAGCCATTAATGAAGATCAATGCATCAACATCAGCAGTACCTACTCAACAGCTTCTAATTACATTAAGCAAAATATTCGCAAGAATTGGCATATCTTAAGCCAGCGGTGCGCAAACTGTGGGGCGCGACCCCCAGGGGGGGCGCGACACTGCCGACGGGGGGCGCGGGGTTTACAGAGGCCCCGCGCACTTCCCGAAGGCACTTAAATTAAGTGCCGGGGGAGCAGCAGAGCCTCTGTAAACCTAACTTACCGTGGCTCCGGCGGCTTCCTCCCTGCGTCGCCATGGCAACGCGGCGTCAAAATGACGCTGCGAGGTCATGTGACGTCACGTTGCTATGGCAACGTGACGTCATTATGCCAGAGCGCGGGTAAGATGGGGTTGGGGGGGCGTGGGAGTGAGGGGACAGCCGGCAGGGGGGCGCAGGGAAAAAAGTTTGCGCCCCCCTGTCTTAAGCAATGATAATCAAATTGGCCAATTGTGCAAAGCACCACCACGTATGTGTTATCGTCGTGGTAGAAATCTTCGAGACGCAATGGTGCAGGCTGACCCATCGAGCAAATATACACCAACTCCATCATGGCTTAGGAGGAAACCTGGCACGTATAAATGCCATGGCTGCATCAATTGCAGCTTCATGCAGACTGGACAATCATTCTCTCACCCACACAATGGGTATCCTATTCCCATCAGATCTTACATTAACTGTGAGACACGGTTTGTAGTTTATTTAATCAAATGTCCCTGTGGACTCAATTATATAGGGAAAACAAGCCGGATGTTTAAGGAAAGGATGGCCGTTCATAGGTCCACCATTAGAAAAGCTTTGTTGGATACTGACAACGGGGATGACCTACAACACCTTCCAGTGGCAAGACACTTCAGGCAACATAAACATGGTTTATCCACAATGAAGTGTATGCCTATCCTACAAGCCAATACATCCTCACGTGGGGGTGATAGGAATGAGTTGCTGCTTCAACTGGAGGCCAAAATGATTTATGAACTAAGAACAATGTCACCACACGGTCTCAATGAAGATTTTCGCCTAGGATGTTTCATCTAATATGATAAAAAAACTCAATTTGACACTTGGGACATTATTTGCACATTGTCTTTATTTTTATGTCATTTTTGCTTTTTGCTTTAGACTTTCTGTTTTTGTATTGGTGCATTATATTTTCTTTGCAATTTTTTCTGCATTTTTTACATGATTTGCATTTTTTGCATTTTTGTGGTTCTCCCACATTTGCTCTTTGTTGGTTGTCTGTAATTTTTTTCTATTTTTTTTCTGTTTTGTTGCTTATTCTCCTTTCTATTGCCCTATCCACCTTATGTCCACTGTATCTAATAGTGATGCTTTATTAGTATGCCTCTGCTTTCATTTTTGTGTCCAGTCCTCTGTCTTTCTGTCTCATTTTTATGCACTCACTCCTCATGTGTCTTGGGACTCCATGGTAACACTTCCCTTCCTGTCCCATTTTTCTGTTTTTCACTTTATTATTTTTCCCTCCTTAACTATGGTTACCTGATGTTATGACACCTGTTCTATATTTATGCTTTTAAACTCATGCTAGCCATGCATGCGTTATCATGCTTGCTTTATTTACATTGCGATTGAAGTTGCTGTTTGTGTCTTTTTGACACTTTAATTAGTTATGATATGCGATGGTTTGCCCATGTGCTAGGTTGCCTATTTGAGCCAGCACTGTGTGCACATTGGTCGCTTGCGTCTTTAAGGATATTTCTTTATATCTCATTGCAGTTACGTATGCTGCGCATGCTCGCCATTGTTGTTTTGCAGTGGTGGTTACCTGGTTACGTTTGACGCCATCCGACATGGTGTTTCCCAGTGCTGACGCCAGTATTTGAATGTTAGTCACTACAGCTGCTATTTCCTTTATGTATTGTTAGGATATGTTCCACAGATATGCTCTGTTGTCTTTTTGTGCAAACTAACATACGCATTGAATGCTCGTGCCTTTTAGGTATTCCCCTTATTTATTTAGTTGCGATGTACATTGCGCACGCACGCCACTGCTACCTAAGGCAGCACTGATCAGCATGATGCGTGAGACGCCATCTGAGACCACTGTCGTTCAGTGCTGATGTCATAATTGATTAGCTAGTGCTCACAGCTGTTTTACATCATGGTCTAGCCTATCAGGGATCTGTTTGTTAATGGGTGGTGGATATATATGTTTGTCAGGTATCACTATGTATTAGCACTCCCTTGAGAAAGGTCCTGTGTCAAGGACCGAAACATCGGGTTTATGTGCTGGTTTTTCTACTGAATACACACTGTTTTTTGTACCTTTGAGTGTGCTGTCTCCTTCTTGCCTCGTGATCTTGGGATCCTGGATCTACTCGGTAAGGAACATATATATATATATATATATGTATATATATATATAGGTTATGGTGGGTAAAAAAAGTGACTAAAACCCTCCACAGTAAAGCATGACTTTGCATCTCCCAAGCCCTTGCTTAAAAGCTGTGTCTAAAACAGCATGCATTGGCTAAGGGTTGCTCATGTAATGTGAGCATGAGATAAAAGGTGGCACTGTGTGTGCATTTGCATGTCATTTCCCAGAATCCCTTGCTGCAGTGGAAGTGCTGTGTGCTGGGTGATAATGGTGAAAGACAGGGTTGCAGACCTAAGACATGCAAATGAATATACAGGAATATTTACAGTTGATATATATATATATATATATCAACAAAACAGAGAAAGAAAGCAGCGCCTCTGATAAGTGTGAAAACAATAATAAAGTGAATAAACTTGCTAAGAATAAATAATATATTATTATGTTTACACAGTGTTAAATACTGCTGCGGCCAAGTTTATTCGAGCATTTGCCCGTTCTTGGCCGCAGCAGTAGCCTGGCGCGCGCCCGAGGGTGACGGGCGCGCGCCGAAGCAGCGGAAGAGCGCCCTCCGATCGGGGCGCTCTCCCTACCGCTGCCGGGTCCGCCGGGTCCCCCGGAACCCCCTGCCGCCGTCCCGCGATCGCGGGACACCAGGGCTCCCTCGGGGAGCCCTGGACGCGCGTGCAGGGGGCGCAGGCTCCCGAAGACGCGTCGTCTATGACGCGCGGCACGCCGAGGGGCGGCCACTAGCAAGCCGGGAAATCTCCCGGCTTGCGGATCTGGCCGCACTGCAATTAAGTGTGTCGGCAGTGTACTAATAATGAATCCCTTAATTATTACTATAGCACAAAAAAATATATATTACACCTGTAAACCATATGGAGAAATTCTACATATAACTAAGTAACAACATATACAGAAAAAAAGCAAAGAAAAAGTGATAAACCAGTCCTCAGAAATAGTTCCAGTAAAAATTGTGGGTGCTGGTGTAGAGGGTCTCCGGCTGCTCTCAATATGGACAAACCACGTCCACAGGGAATCTAAGGGGAAAAAGAGAGGAGAGAGCGCACGCCCATAGCGTAAAATAGTAAATTTAAGGGGGAGAAGGGGAGGAGGGGGTAAAAAATGCACTTACAAAAGTACAATAAAAACAAGCATTGCATGATTAATAATCACCATCATCCGGTTAATACTGCATCATTTTGGGGCAATCCCAGTCTCAGAGTATGAAGGATCGACGTCCCAGCAGGTATCCAGGGCAGGTAAATGCTGTTCAAGAGTCCAAGAAAGTGGCTCCGTTTTCTTCAGCCTCTGTAGCACTCGCGTATGGATCAGTCTGCTCCAGCGCTTGGTAATGACGTAATGTCAATGCGTCCAACGTGATGACGCTCCCTGACGCGTTTCGTCACTCACGGGTAACTTTTTCAAAGGGAAGTGTGGAGAAGGGGAAGGTCCGGTATTTAAATGCAAAATCCAATGATGTTAATTGATTGGAACGCCCCAACTCAGCTGAAAAAGTGCTTCGTGCTATCTACTAATATACCACCAATGAATATATATAAAATACATATGATAAAATGAAATAAAACCTATAAGAATTGGAGGAGATGAAGTATAGGGGATATACCCGCAGATTGTAAATGCTATACCTAGGGGGAATATACACATCTCATATATAGTATAATACATATAAGCTAAACCAACTAACATTAAGCACATATAAAGAAAATATTCTTAAAACATATTAAACATCCATTTAATTGTATAAAGCAATATGGGTAAATGATTAACCCTTAATAGCAAACATGTAAGGTAGTGCAGTTCCCATAAAGGACTTGTAAATATATATACACAATTGCAGATATATCAAAACTGAAAATATATATATGAAAATATATAAAAACTGAAAATATATATATAAAACAATATATTAGAAAATATATAAAATAAACAAATATAAACAATAAACTAAGGAGTCAAAAACCAAATACTTGAGCATTTAGATTGGATATAAAATCCAACCTATTATATCCTATCTCATGCGGATTTTGATATATTAGAATTGATGGAGAACGTTAATGTTAGGAGTCTGTATGCCACGAACAAAGCAAGATGTCTGGAAGGACATAAGAGGATTACCACAATATAATAAAATAGTGGTATAACCTATAATAAGTGCAGTGTATACTGTGATGCTTATAATAAGTGTATATGAATCAGTGTAAAAATAAATAATATCTAAACTATCAATACCACTAAATAACCATGAATATCCTATCATTTATAATAGTGTAAACTTTAAGTGGTGAATAATATATAAGTGACTAAAGGTGTGCTATATGGTGAAAAAATATATATTGTGAAATGATTAAATTATATATGTTAAAACCCAAAGAACCCATACTGGAAATAAAAATATAAATATAACCCAAATTCCGGGAAATGGGGGGGGGGGGGGTTGGGGGGGGGTTGGGGGGGTTGGGTGGGGGAAAGGGGGGAAAGAGAAGGGGGGGGGGAAAGAAATGATGGAGAGATCCAGACAAAGGATGACACTGAAACGCAGAGGAAGTCTTGCAGGAAGAGACGTCCAAGGAACCATTAAACAAAAGTGCTAACATCCAGGCATTCGTTAAGTCCACCCGGGCTTAAAGTGCCCAATTGATGGATCCAGAAGGTTTCCCGCCTGCAAAGGGTCTTGAACCAGTCGCCACCTAGAGCACACGGTGAGATTGTCTCAATTCCCATTATTTTCATAGTCTTAGGATCCTGCTGATGGAATAAATTGAAGTGTCGAGAAACACTGTGATTGTTAAGACCTTTAATTACATTTCTCCTGTGTTCCAGGAAATGCGTGCCAAGAGTCCTTGTGGTGCGTCCAACATATTTTAAACTGCACCCACACTGAATTAAGTACACGACATAGGTGCTGAGACAATTAATAGAACTACTGATGGCATGCGTAGTACCTCTATTAGAAGAACAGACGTGTGTCTGATTCAAGAGATGCCTGCAGGTAATGCATCGACTACGGCCACATGGGTGATTACCCAGTGGACCCTTGTGAATTTTGGCATTAGTAAAAGTCGAGGAAGACCTGAGTTTAGTGGGAGCTAGCATACTCTTAATGCTTCTAGCCTTCCTGTATACCACAGTGGCTCTATCAGGCAGAACGGGTCCTAAATGGGGGTCACACTTGAGGATAGACCAATGATCATTGAGGATTTTATTGATAGATTTAAATGACTGGTTATAGGTAGTTATGAACCTCACTGTAGACACCTCCATATCTGTAGTTACCGCCGGGGTATCATAACTTAAGCGTATCCCCTTATTTTGTTTATTTTTAGACTTATTTAATAAGGCTGATCTGTCAAAGGAGCTCACCCTGCTGAGAGAGTCGGAAATCAAATCCGGATAATATCCTTTGGAAAGAAACTTGTTTCCAAGTGATACAGACTGGCTTTTGAAATCAACATCCCTTGTGCAGTTCCTACGTAGTCTGTGGAACTGCCCCAAGGGAATATTGTCGAGCCATTGCTTGTGATGATTGCTGGACGCATGAACATAGCTATAGACATACACAGACTTAAAGTGTGTGGTGGTAATAATATTCAGGTCTGTGTCTGTACTGAGGGCCAGATCCAGAAAGACAGTGGACACATTATTAATTTCATATGTGAATTGAAGTCCAAACAGATTGTCGTTGAAGGAACTCAAAATACCGGATAGGACCGACTCTTCCCCATCCCAAATCATAATGATATCATCTATGAAGCGGCCATAGTACACGAGGCCCGCCCCAAGCAAGGTGTTCTGCCACACAAAGGACTCCTCCCAGTGCCCCATAAAGAGGTTGGCATAGCTTGGAGCGAATCTCGTGCCCATGGCCGTTCCACAGATTTGTAAGTGAAAATTATCTTCAAATAAGAAATAATTATGCGTGAGGATAAAGTGAATGCTTTGTAAAATAAAGTGCTTATGTTTTTCCAGAAATAATAAATCCCTGTCCAACCAATATTTAATTGCTTCTAACCCCCTGGCATGTTCAATGCAGGTATATAGTGGTGTTACATCACATGCCGCCCATAGATAGGTGGATTTCCACCTAATATCAGAAATGGAGTCGATGACATGGAGCGTATCCCTAACATGGGACCTGAGCTTAGCTACATAGGGATGGAGAAAATAATCAACATATTGGGATAGGCTCAATGTCATCGACTCCACGCCCGAAACTATGGGTCTGCCAGGGGGATTGGACAGGGACTTGTACACCTTGGGTAAGTGATAGAAGATGGGAGTGCGTGGATGTGAGGAAAATAAAATTTTTAATTCAGATTTGGAAATAATCCCATCACCCAGTGCAGTGGTAAGGAGTTCCTTCAACAACAACTGATAGGTGTCCACTGGATCGGACTCTAACAAGGTGTAGGAAGCCAGGTCACCCAGGAGTCTGCGTGCCTCAAGGAGATACGCCGATAAGTCCTGGATGACTATGCCTCCCCCCTTGTTGGCCTGTCGGATAACTACATCATGATTTGCCTTTAGCTTGTTCAATGCGTCCAGCTCACCCCTAGATAAATTGTGATTGAGTTTGGTTGGTTTCGCACACAATGACTCGAAATCACGTAAAACCAGATTGTAGAACGTGTCCACAAATCCCCCCTTGGATTGGTAAGGGAAAAAGACCGACCTAGGTTTGAAAGGTGAGTGTATAATATTACAATCCTCATCAAAGTCTACCTCCACAGACCTGGTTGGTTGGATGGATGGACAGTTCAAAATTGTCAATAAGTGCTGGTGATCCCGATAATGAGTCTGACTCTCTCAGCAGCGAAGTGAGCGCTTCAATACAGACTTTCTCCTGTGTATTAAAGACAATGGCAGGGTCATTACATTTGATATTAGTCTCCTGAATCTTAAAGTATCTATTCAAAGTCATTTTTCTAATAAAACTATTCAAATCAATGAACAGCTGAAATAAATTGGGGCCCGTATTGGGAGCAAAAGAAAGACCCCTCTCTAATAACGACTTTTCACAATCTGTCAATGCAATGGTTGAGAGGTTGAATATACTACTACTCTCTAATGGTGTAACTAATCTTCTTCTGTTTTCCTTCTTCCTCTGGACGACTCTGCCTGCCCTAACTCCTCTGCTCCTCTTTTTCCCTGACCCGAAGGCCTGTTTGGGGCCTCTCGGTCCCAAAGGGGATAATGTTTGTCTGGATCTCTCCCCTTCGTCCTCCCCTCCTGCCTCGGGGTCCTGTCTAAAAAATGGGCTGACCTGTGAGTGGTATTGGGTTCTTTGGACCTGGCTCCTCTACCAATATCACCTGACGCCCCATCTGCATCCCGCACACCAGGGCCATCAGACCTCCCCACAGCGTCCCCGGGAAGAGGCTCAACCTCAAGGACCGTATATCCTCCACCAGTGTGGAAATATGGGGGGCCACTGGAGGAACTCTGGGTCCCCTGCTTCACCGCATGACTAGAGGGGGCGTGGCTAGATGTATCCCTGGATTGGTAGGAACCGCCTCTTCCTGACCGAGAGCCTGACCTATACCTCCCTCCCTTTCTATAATTATAATTCTGTGTCCGTTTCCAGACCCTCACCTTGTTCGTGGCATAATCCTCCTTATAACGATTAAGTTTGATATCTTTCCTATCAATGACCTCTTTTTCAAAGGTAATAACTCTCCTACTGGTTTTCTCATCATATTCTTTAAATTCTTCAGTATCACAGTATGGTTTTAATGTAACCTGAATTTTCTCAATCTCCAACTCCAATTCTTTAACTTTCGTGTCTCTAAAATCAATTAAAAGTTTCATTAATGAGAATGAGCACCTGTCTAGTGTCTCATTCCATTCCCTGGTAAAATCTGTATTCGTTTCAAATGTAGGGGATTTCGTCACCCTTAGACCTCTGGGGATGATCTTACGGTCTATATAATCTTGTAAGGAACATGCGTCCCACCAGTGTCTCATCTCCTCCTTCATTAATGTTTCTAATGTAAAAAAGTTTCCTTTAATATCTATTTTATTTTCAATATCCATATTGTTCTCTTAATTAATGAAGGAATTAATCCACTCCTTCTGGAATGCCTCTCTTTAGCTGATTGCATCATATTTGCAAGATTGTAGAAAACCTCTTAAACAAAGGCTGCTGCTTGGGGGTTAAATATAAGACAAAACAGAGAAAGAAAGCAGCGCCTCTGATAAGTGTGAAAACAATAATAAAGTGAATAAACTTGCTATGAATATATAATATAATATTATATCTACACAGTGTTAAATACTAATAATGAATCCCTTAATTATTACTATAGCACAAAAAAATATTACACCTGTAAACCATATGGAGAAATTCTACATATAACTAAGTAACAACATATACAGAAAAAAAGCAAAGAAAAAGTGATAAACCAGTCCTCAGAAATAGTTCCAGTAAAAATTGTGGGTGCTGGTGTAGAGGGTCTCCGGCTGCTCTCAATATGGACAAACCACGTAGCGAGTGCTACAGAGGCTGAAGAAAACGGAGCCACTTTTTTTTATTGTACTTTTGTAAGTGCATTTTTTACCCCCTCCTCCCCTTCCCCTCATTAAATTTACTATTTTACGCTATGGGCGTGCGCTCTCCTCTCTTTTCCCCTATATATATATATATATATATATATATATATATATATATATATATATATATATATATATATATATATATATATATATATATATATATATTTATATTTATTTTTATATATATATATATATATATATATATATATATATATATACTGAGTTAAGTTATGGTGAGTAAAAAAAGTGACAAAAACCCTCCACAGGAAAGCAAATATGCAAATATAGCTGTATGCTCATCTGCATGTCTTACGCAGGTCTGCAACCCCGCCTTTCCCCATTATCACCCTGCATACACCACTTCCACTGCAGCAAGGGATTCTGGGAAATGACATGCAAATGAGCACACAGTGTCACTTTTTGCCTCAATAACCATTTTTAACATGGTTCCCTATAGGCCATAAAAATGGTTATTGAGGCAAAAAGTGACACTCATTTGCATGACACTCATTTGCATGTCATGTCATTTGCATGTCATTTCCCAGAATCCCTTGCTGCAGTGGAAGTGCTGTATGCTGGGTGATAATGGGGAAAGGCCAGGTTGCAGACCTGCCTAAGACATGCAGATGAGCATACAGCTATATTTGCATATATATATATATATATATATATATATATATATATATATATATATATATATATATATATATATATATATAATGTGCTTATATATATATATATATATATATATATATATATATATATATATATATATATATATATATATATATATATATATTACGTGATTGAAGACTGCACAGTCCTTAGCTATCTTTTGACACAAGGAGTGATCACCAATTGGTTCACTACAAATTACTTCTGAATGTAAGGAAGGAAAGAACAAGCAACATAGTGTAAAGAACGTCATGAATAAAGGCAGAGAATTTCAACTAGAGCTGAAAGCTCGCTTAAGGTTGCGCGAAATGCATGGGGACATTTTAACAAACAATTATTAAGAACTTATAAAGATTGTATTTGAAAGTGCAGAAATAAATGGAGGCATTGCTAGCAAAAAACAGAAAAATATCTGAGGAGACAAAGAAATTTCAGAGGCGACAACAAGAAATGAAGCAATCCCAAGATGCAAGAATAAGAATTGAATTTGCAGAGCTGTGGAAGACGATCCGCAAACATATACTGTAACTGAAGATGTAAGAACATATAACTAGGATATGGTGAGAAAGACTATCAAAGAGATGGAAAGCTTAAAGAAATCAAAGCAGCAACTTATGCATTCAAACAAAGATGATGGATCAATAATAAAAGACTGTGCACTTACTGCATCATAGAGAGATGAGGACTTCTACATGAAATTGCACAAGAACCGAGATAACACAGTGCCTAATCCAACAGAGGACGAGCAAGAAGAAACCACCAATGATGTGCCATGTATCGTTACAGAAGGTAATAAAATCAATTAAGAATGGGAAGGCTTCCGGCAAAATTGGAATTACAACAGAAATCTGGGGAAGGAGTAAAAATCCTTGTAAAACTCTTCCCTTCCAATTCCAGAACAATGGAGCAATGTAATGTTGTACTCATCCACAAGAAAGGAGACAAAGAAGACTTCAAGAACTACAGACCAATCAGTCTAATTCCAATCGCTTACAAGATTTTTATGAAGATACTTACTAATCGGCTGCAACAGACCCTGGACTTTGCCTGGCCTAGAGAACAAGCAGGATTTTGCAGTGGATTCAACACAATGGACCACATTCATGTCGTTCAAGAAGTGATTTCCCAAAGTAATGAGTACAATATATCTCTCAGTTTAGATTTTGTAGATAAAGACAAAGCATTTAATTCTGTTTACACCTCAGCAGTTCTTAATACATTAAGAGGACAAAGTATTAAAGAAGCATACATTGATGAATGTCACATCAACTATTAGATTACATGAAGATACAAGCAAGATATGGATCAGTAAGGGCGTGTGACAGGGAGACACTGTGTCACGAAAACGTTTCACAGCAACACTTGAAGAATAGTGCAAGACATTAGATTGGGAATGAAAAGGAATCAAAATCAACATTGGTCACCTAACATACGATTTTCAGATGACATTATTTATTTCACAAGTCCAGAAAACATCCAGCAATAAATCGGAGATCTCGACAAACATGTAAGAAAGTAAGCCTCCAATTGAATCTCAGCAAAAACAAAGCAATGTTCAACAAATGTGCCAACTCTGCAAAGATCTAAATAAATGGAATAGAACTAGAAGTTGAACTGTCTACCTTATTCTGCAAGTACCAATAGATGGGAACCTTTTGAATGAAATTAATAGAATAATGATGGGAGGTAGTGTATTTGCAAGAAATAAGATATTTAATTTGTGGAAGAAATAAGACAATCTTTCAAGGGAACCATCCACTGTGCCTTAAAAGTAAAGTTTTCAATCAGTGTATTCTGCCTGTGCTCGCATATGAATGTGAAACTTGGAACCTAAATGTGAAGATAATTCAGATGCTTCAGACAACTCAAAGTATTGAGAGATATATGCTTAGTATTACCCGAAGAGACAGGAAAAAGAAACTGAACAAAAGTCTGTGACATCCCTACAAAGGATAAAGAAATTAAAGGGCCCCTCCTACTGACCTTGACAAAGCAATCGTAAGCTAAATGCGCGCATCGGCACCCGACAGTCACGTGCAGGTGCAGAGCCCTCATTCACAGATGCTGATCTGAACTCCGCTAGGGAAAGATAGCGTGACTCAGCTCCTGCACAGCTACATGCTCCCGTAAGACCCGATGGGCTAAAGGAGCCCTCCATGAGGGAGTTTATCTATTCTAAACTGGTAACAAACAGTATACTACAGTATAGAAACCTCAGCTACAAACGGTATGTCTGAGTCTATATATTAGAATAGCCAAAATTAAGGGCTATTTAAGTATACTATGTAGTTGTATGGTGTTCCTGTCAGAATCAATTCATATACCTTATTTATTCTGAGATGTCAGTATATTACCTTAAATGGAGAGGTAGAACACTTATTAGGTTTAAGGCTCACAGTTCTAGGACGAGCCTGCTACTTATCCTACACAGTGCACTACCTAGCTGAGATCTCCTTATCTGGTCAATCTAGGAGTCTCAGCAGTGTCATATTTTTACACAGTTCACTATCATTAAAGTATCAGTGTCAGCCATTGATCTGCTAACTTTAGATCTTAGATTACACGACATCTTGTGTTAATTACCCTCACGGACATATTTATTACTACCATTCAACATCATATAACTACACAGCCCGTGGTCTGTAGTGGTGCACAACCTATCAGGATTGTTATCAACAACTATCATCTGGACACTTGGCTGCAACAATAGTCAGCCTTGTGCTAGGTTCTATTTTTGGTGCACCAACTAGTACTTTAACATTACTGTTGGCACTACATTTAAGGTTCCTTACTATTCTTCCCTCAAACACATTCCCTAGTAGATGTCTTTATACAAGTGTCACTAGGGCCAGTGAATCTACATAACACTGGCCAATTAACACTGGATAATACATTACTCTTTGTAGGGTTTATTTTTATAAATAAAGTCGTGTGCAAACATGCAGAAATAATGCAAGAGCTACATGTGCCTAGCCCTAGATGTATCACCTTATTTATTATAGCGTATTGCAAGGTAGGGTTTAAGAAATGAAAGGATTAAATCATAGCAAAGATATACTGTAAGTACAGTATATGGTAGGATCACACATGATCTCTTACAAGAAACTCTTATCAGAATGCTTCCCACATTTGGAAGTGCAGCCTTATATAGCAGGTTACCAGTAACCAAAATGTCCAAATTGGGTAGAAAGGGCAGGCAGTCTGGAAAATACCAACTGGCAGCAAAACCCGGCATGGATCGAGCAGAATCCTTACAGTACCTCCCTCTCTAGAACAACAAACGCTCTTGGTTACTATTGACGTAGAGGGATTATATAGAAGTATTTTACATCAGGTGGGTCTTAATGCGGTATCACACTTTCTACAGGCTCGGGATACTCACTCTCATACCCATAATGCCTTTGTGATGCAACTCTTAGATTTCGTACTCACTAAGAATTTCTTCACTTTTAACAACAAAATTTACCATCAAATACGAGGTATGGCCATGGGCACCACTTGCGCTCCCACCTACGCTAATTTATATCTGGGCTGGTGGGAGGATGCAGTGGTGTTCATGGAGGATAACGAGGCATTCACGGATAAGATCTTATTTTGGGCGAGATATATAGATCACGTCTTGCTATTATGGAATGGAACAGAAAATCAGTTAAAAGACTTTATTGATAGGCTCAACATTAACGATATCAATTTAACACTCACGTACCACTGTGATAACCAGAAAACTGACTTTCTTGACTTAACAATCATCAAAAGGGATGATGGACGATTGGAAAGTACCATCTTTCGTAAACCAACCTCGACGAATAGTCTACTTATGGCTAGTAGCCACCATCCGTTACATATGATAAACAACATAGCCACTGGCCAATTTCTACGGTTACGACGAAACTGTTCGAGTATTCATGAGTTTAAGTCACAGTCAGTAGATATGAAAAATTGTTTTTTGACAAAAGGACACAGTAAAGGTACAGTGAAACGAACCTATCAAAATGCACTCCATACACGCAGACCTCATCTTCTCATACAAAAACAAGAGACTGATACCCCTGTAGAAAAGACCATTAGATTCATTAGTACTTTTAATGAAAAATGGGGATTTATATGCCAGAGTCTTCAAAAACACTGGCACATTTTAACTCAAGACAGTGATCTAGCTAAAGTTTTGAAGTCCGTACCCAATATGGCGAGTAGACGACCCCGTAATCTGAGGGACCGTCTGGTCAAAAGTCATTTTATGGAAAATGCCAAACGTACATGATTGGGCCCTAAACTAAAAGGATGCTACACCTGCGGCCGATGTAAGGCCTGTGCATCAATGACAATCGCGAAAGAATTTTTGGGTATGAATGGGACATCCCCCTTTGAGATCAAAACATTTGTTAACTGCCTGACAACGGGTGTAATTTACCAAATCACATGTGTGTGTAAAAAACAATATATTGGCAAAACCCATAGACCCTTGAAAGTTAGGGTTCTTGAACATCTGGGTTCAATACGCAACCATCTCGATACACCTGTTACCAGACATGTGAATAATGAACACGGGGGTAACATACATGTCCTGAGCTTCATAGGCATAGAACATGTTCCGTGGGGCCCGAGACGCGGTGACTGGGATCGCAAGTTATTGCAGAAGGAGTGTAGATGGATTCAAACCTTGGGAACACTTGCTCCTAATGGTTTGAATGGGGGTTTCATTTATACTTCATTCATCTATATTCACCACAGTGTCCAATTGGGCTGCTTTGCAATATGGGTTGTAATATGTTTTAGGGGATCCAGGGATATAGCTTAAACTTAGAGACCCGTTTTGTCCTTTGGGGTGGGTCGCCTAGGTTAGCACATTCCTACACTATAAGGGATCCATGGGAATACAGTATAAATCTTAGAAGACCCGTTTTGTCCTAAGGGGCGGGTTATATAGTGTAGTACAATCCTACGCCGCATTCTGAGATGTCATTTGTGACCATGTTTTGCAGCCCATGGTTCACTATTTAACAACAGCAATAATAACCTTCATGTTTTGGTGAATGACAGGATTGACCCTGTCTGTATATACTTGTCTCCCCTTGAGTATGCACATGCATATAGCATGTGCATCTCAAGCACTTCTGTCCGTATCTATGCCTTTTAAAATGATTTCTAGTGACATGTTGTTATTTGTGCACACATCACATCATATATACACACATTTGTCATTATGCTGTGTTACATGTGCACACTGACAGGGCAATACACATGCTATCATGCACCTCTTATTCATTTATTTATTTATTTACTTTGCGAGTATTCTCCTTTCCTTCTTTTTCTCAGGTGTGCACGCTGTCTGGTTAATTAATTCACAGCAGCAACGTGCACATCCATTGGGCAGACTAGCCCAGCCTCCTCCCTGGCCTCGGGTATAACTGTGAATGAGCCATTCACAGTTCTGGCTCCTCCCCCCTTGATGAAGTGTGAAGCATCACACGAAACGCGCGTTGGGGTATGACGTTACTTGTGGGCGTCTGAGAGCGGGAATACTCGTGGAGCGGAGCAGCATCTGTCGGGAGTTTCTCTTGGTCGGGGCATATACACTCACGTGAGGAGCACGGTTGTATTATCTCTGTTGGCTTACTGCTTATGTACTTTACAGTTGTGGGTATTTAAGGAGCCTTTGTATGGGGATTATACCAATATGTACTTCCCTCGGGTGCATCATCACATATACATACAGATACATTCACATTGCATGTATTGGTGACCTTATACCCAGCTACCCAGGCTCCTTCTAGTATTAGTGTTTTCCCCCACCTACCCACAGAGAATGCATGGCTTTGGTAGCAACACTAGGGACACCATGAGTTAATGTGGTATACTTATTTATATTGATTGGTATTCCTTACCTTATTGGTTGCTACCCCCCTCCCACCCGCTCCCCAACAGGGGTTTTTTTAACATCACAATGTTTTTTTTTTGTGTCACTTGTGTTTCGACGTTATATATGATGTATTAAAGTTTTTTTATTTTTTAGATCTTAATAGTGGATGCCATTGTTATACCTTAGGCTATTAGACTTTTCTGTGAATTTATGGTTATTTGTTTGAGACATTTGTCTATTTGTGGATATTATATCCTCTAGCTACTAGTTCATTTCATCTGGGACCTTGAGTCCACATTGAGGATATTTGTATCTTATATTTATGCTATTTGTTTTTGCCGTGAGTGCAATTAATAGGGGACTTTAGTGACATTTCATGATATAATTTATTCTCCGTGCACCCGTTTTTTCTCTTTTTGTTATTATTTCTGGATATTCTGGTTTGAGCGATGTCCCACCCTCTCTCTTTATAAATTATGTTAATAAACCGACCAGAGCCCTGGGACAGAGTCCTGTAAGAGTATTCGTAGTCGATATGAAAGCAGGGGTCAGGGTTGGCGGCAATGGTGCAGAGTCCAGGGGACAGGCAAAATGTCAGGGCAGGTGGCAGTGGTGCAAAGTCCAGGCAAGCAGCAAAGGGTCAGGGCAGGCGGAAGGCAGTGAGGCCAGGGTCACGGTCCGGGGTCAGCAACAAGGAATCCAAACAGGTAACGGAAAGGACGACAGCAAAAACCGACAGGAGCTGCAGAAACAGAGAACTTTGCTTGGCGACTCCCACCTGGAAGTGCAGCCTTATATAGCAGGCTACCAGTAACCAAAATGTCCAAATTGGGTAGAAAGGGCAGGCAGTCTGGAAAACACCAACTGGTCGCAAAACCCGTCACGGATCGAGCAGAATCCTTACAGTACCTCCCTCTCTAGGAGAGACCTCCGGGCGATCTAAGCTGGTTTGGCAGGAAATCTCAGATGAAACGCCCGGACCAATTTGGGGGCATGGACATCCCTGGATTTGATCCATGAATTTTCTTTGGGTCCATAACCCTTACGGCAGCGAAGGTAAGGGGGAAGGACAAGAGCACCGGGGGACCAGAGGGGACCTGGTTACATCTTATTGAATTTTGATTATTTATCTTCATCTTGAGAAGCATAATTTGGTGGTATTTGTAAATTAAATGATACAATACAGTAAATGTTACTGTAGGCTCACTGAAATGGCATACTTCCATTCACAAATGCAATGGGCTTTGTGTCTCCTTAATTGATATTTGTATTCACTGTACACTGTACAGTGGTGGGTGAATTTGTAACCCACCATAACTTATATAATGTGTGGTTGAAAAATATTCCAGCGTCGCATTGCAAAGCCAGTGTAACCATCCTTATACTGATGAGACGCAAAAAGTCAAAATAGCTTTAACCAAGGCTGTCCTGAAAGGCTCTGTAATACAGCATGCATATCCTAAAAGGGGTCCATGTTAAAATTGACATGAAGAAAAAGGGGACATTGTGTGTTCATTTGCATGTCATTTCCTGGAATCCCTTGTTGCAGTGGAAGCATTGTATGCAAAGAGATAATGGTGAAAAGCAGGGTTGCAGACCTGTCTGAGACATGTGAATGTGCTCACAAGTGATATTTTTAATTACTGTGTCTCTGTAACAAAATTCTCAGAATGTTTTTTTGTTTTTATTACTGGTGCCTGTAAGAAACTGTGCAACAATTCCCTTATTTAACAGCAAAGTATGCTGGGAGTTGGCGTTTCCTCCTAACATAAAACAGCAAGATAGCAAGCAAGCAAGCTCTGTGAGGCTGTGTGTGTGTAAATATATGGGGGCTGTTTTGTTAGTGAGTTAGCTGCATGTATTGATCTTCATTAATATAAGATGTAGGCACTGATAGGATCAGGTTTCAAACAACCATTATTGATGCAGTTTAGTCATTTACACCCGCAAGTTTGAATTGTAAAGAGTATCACTACTTCCACCTATTAAGCATTTATAAGTTGGTTATTTCCTCAATCTTAGTTATCCATCCTCTTTCTTGGATGCACCTGTTATCACACATACTGTAACAAATAAAATGTTTGCAATGCAGAAGTTCATCCAGCCAATTGCATCTCAGTTACAGCAAATGAGCTTCCTGGCACACCCAATGATGATGAGGAATTTTTAATGAAATAATCAAAGTGCCAACTTTTCAGTCATCAAGCAACTTAAACAAATGTTTAGACAAACACATGTATATTACTGTGTCTAAAGACTGTATGCTGTATCTAGTGACCCTAAATGAGAGGGCATTGTTTTAAGCTGGGGAACCAGGTTAGCTGGGCCAGCAGCAGTTAGAGAGGCTGATTCTGCTCTGTAGTTAGATCCCTGAATGGGATAGGATTTCTTTATATGATTTATTCTTGTTTCTTAAAGTGACAGTGTGTGAAACATTATAACACTATGAGTAAACCACTGAAGGTTAATATCTGAGTGCCTCCTGCCTACACCTGTTAAAGCTGCAGTCCCTTACTGGGATGAAAATAAAGCAGGCAGAAGCCTGAGTTAAACAACGTAAAGCGTTGTATGATCCTTTATTTGTATAATTAACCCTAGAAGACTGTGTTGGGAAGATCCCAGACAGACGTCAGCGCTACAAAAGAGGGGTGTTTGTCACATACACTGGCGACACACTTTATTCGAGCTCGGCTAGTCCCACGAATTCGGGTATACCCGGGTGTATTGAGGTTTGTGACTGTTTTCTGCCCGAGTGCATTGGGTTATTTTCCAGGCAGGGATTGAAGCATTTTATTCCCACTGGCTGCAATACTGCACAGTATATATATATATATATACTGCATTACAATTCATGAATTTATGCCATCTGGTAGACATGCGAAGCATTGCAGCCTATTAAATCCTAATCATTATCATTTAACAGATCAGCCGCCCGTCAGCCAGGCATGAACCCAGGCTGGGAAGGCAAACGCAACGGGGCTTGTCAGAGGTGAGGAGCGGCGCATTCCAGGTATCTGCCAGGTACATACTGGGTATTTGCTCGAATAAAGTGTGTCGGTGCAGTATGGTGGAGAATGTTGGTCGACACTAAAAGGTCTATGGGTTTGCAAATAAATGCAGGAGTTTAAAATGGCCGCCCAGCCGAAGTAAAAGTACAGACGCTATGAGTGAAGTCTGTCCCACTGTGTATAACCAGTTGTGCTTCCAGCATACACAGAGAATGTGTGAAATGTGGATGCAATAGCACCCTGAACCCAAACAGAAAACCAAAATGTTTTGCGGAAGAAAGTGAAAATGGCATCTAGCAAGTGCTGAGTGCCAAGTTGTCCCTGCCGGGTTTCTAAAATGGCCGATGTGAAATGTTTGTTTTGTAATGTACATAACCATGAAAAACAGTGTCCCTTCAGGCCATACGATGATGATGATGACGACTCATATGTGGCCCCAGGAAGAGAGCCGTACCCACAGATGATTTTAATATGCTGGGTCTGTCATGAAGTAGGTAACATGAAAAATGTGTGTAACCAAATTTTCAAACACAAACAACTGCAAAAGCAAGCAATGCCCTGTGAGTGCAAGCAAGATGTGGAAGATGATACCAGTGAGTGTGTGCCCAGTACCACTGATGTCTCTGGAGCTAATAAAGCAAAGAGGAAGAAAAAGAAAAATTATTCTCAAGTCACAGAGGAAGTGACCGAACCACTTGAACCTGCGCTGTCAGGACAACATGTGTCAGAAAAGCGCCGAGATCTGCAGACCAGAGTGACTGGTGGATTTGTCACGGGAACGGTGTGGCAAAGGAAAAGGAGGAGCAAAGGGAAGAATCAAGTTATATAGTAGTGCCGCAGGAGGAAGCCACAACCTCCATATTAATGAACAATTGGTTAACTGAGGAAGAAGTTCATAAGCGACTTGAAAAAATGAAAGTACTGTCGCAGCCCCTTTTATTCTAAAACATCACTGCATTTTTCCTGGATTTTTTTCGAATGCTACGCACTTCACCGGGTGCATGCCACATTCATGTTGCGTTCTCAGCCGCGATTCATGCGCGGTTGATGCGTTTATTGAGAATGGTTCGGATTTAATAGGTTGCAATTCTTTGCGTGTCCGCCAGATGGCAGATATTCATGAATTGTAATGCGCATGCACTTCAGTAATGTGTCGACTTGCAGGTGTTTCGTTTAAAAAAGATACCACAGTGGGCTATTGTAAATTGGTCTTGGGAGTGAAGGAAGAGGTTACAATAATGTATCAATTTAGGCTTTTCATATTAAAGAAAGACAAGCACCAGTTTCTGTTCTGGTTATTGTCCAGAGTCCCGCCATGAGTGCACAAATGCAGCCGGTGTTCCAAAAACCCAACAGAACGTATGCGTATTTAATATGGGCCGCTATTAATGCAACAGATGATAAGATGGCAACAGTTGTTCAAATTTATCAGTATTTTATCGAAAACTATGACTTTTACAAATTTTCGCAAGCTCCTCATGTGTGGAAGCGTGCAATAAGGAAAAACTTATGTAGTGATCCATGTTTTTATCGTATTGATCCCGAATTTATTGGAGGGTATTGGTGTGTATCACCGGGTTTTTCCGATATCTATGATCATGCAGACGGCAAAAGGCGAAAGGTCGTGTTAAAACCAACTAAGAAATGACAATCGCTGGCAAGCAATGCGCCAGCACCAGCACCAGCACCAGCACCAGCTTCCAATAACGGTCCCACCGTCAGTGACAAACCTTGCTGTCTGTCCACGCACGGATACCTGCAGCCTGAGCCGGATTTCGCGTTCAGTTTTGAGCAAGCTTGCATGTACCTAAGCGATTTCCAGCCTCATCAGCTGACAACAGGTGTAGTAGTCCCGCTGCCAACTGTCAATGTGTATGATCAAGAATACTGGACTGGCAGTGGCCCGGCGCCGGCGCCAGCTGAATGGGAAATTCTATGGTGAGTAATGTTGCCGTATTTTTTTCTGTTTTTTTTTTATTTTGAAAATATCAATATCAGTGCGATTCAAAAGTCAAGCGATTCTCCTGTAAGCAATATCATTGGCTGAGCAGCTTCTACAGTACTGCAGATACTGAACAATTGGTGGAACGCTAGGCGCATGCGCATTGGAACCTTCTTGAAACGCATATGCGTGTCATCACATCGACTGTAGGCGCATGCGCATGTGAACAGGAGACGCTCCCCAAGAAAATTATTGGTGGGACTGACTGGGAACTTTTTTAGGGGACTGACCATTACAGTAAAACTTTTCTTTTTGTTTTTCCTCAGAAAAGAAAACGGCAAATGGAGGGATTTCGATGGATAATATTGCTTTGTGTAACAATGCCTGCACATTGCTGAATCGGATTTAAAAAACCACGTACCGGAGTCTACAGTTTAGTGGCCGTTGTTATTGATTAGGATAGAATACCTGAAACAGTATGCTGATGTTTTCCGACAGTACAGTATACAATACTTTTTTATATATACTGTATAATAAACCCGAAAAATTAAAAGTATGCATTTATTCTACATGTATTACAGTACATACCGTGTGTGTCTTTTATACCAGTACATACTGTACAGTACAGTATGTGTCTTCTATTTTTTTAAATACTCTTGTGATGTGCAGTACTGAGCATGCCTACAGTATACAGTACAGTATGCCTGGACAGTAGTGTACATTCTAGAAACACTGTATTTTGTTACAATATCAAAGGAGCCAATGGAACAATTTAAAACAAATCAACATGTTCTTTTATTGGTGGAGTAAGTACAAAAACATTTATTTACAAATACTGTACAATGTAAAAACATTTTAAGTGCACAGCAATTCAAAACATCAACAGGTGTATGGTTTACTGCTAGTGAAAACATTTATGTACAGAAAGTAAAAACATTTACAGTCAGTCAGTATGGTTTACAGTCACATGTTGTTATTAAAAAAAATTCTTTATTCATAAAATATACAAAACGCAACATCTCCTTTATTAAAGTACAGCAAGTCAAAACATTTACAGTAGGATGGTGTGCAGAGCAGTCAGTCAGGCCTACAGTACACCAAAGAAAAAGAATGAATGACAAAACAACATGAATCAGTTAATGGTTTTTTAACTCTCAATTCTCACAATGCTGTGCAAATCAGATTTACATATCAAATTCGAGAAGGGATTTTCCCAAAGCGTTACCGTAAACAAAGCCTCAAAGTGTTGGGGGGGGAGGGGTTTGGGTGAGTCATGCGCAGTAATCAGCTTGCTCCCATCTCAAAGAGGATTACACGCAGGCGCAGTAAGGTGGCGCTTGGCTATGGACGGATTAAAAACACAATGACAAGCTTCAGAAAATTAATGACTCTGTGGAGGTTTCTGTCAATAAGAGTTTCAAATCCTTGAGCGAGCCTTGTGTGTGTTCATGGGGGAGGGGGCTACAGGGTACAGCTGCATGAAGTTCAAAGATAATGACATACTTTAATTTCAAAAGACAGTTCATCATAATAATATGATCCCTACACCCCCAAATACAGTACATAAAAAGCACACAAATCAACCATGTGCAGTCAAACGCACAGGGTCGCAGTCAAAAGCTATAGCACAGATTGAATATCGTAATATCAAGATGGTTTTTGCAGGCTTGTGGAGAAAAAAAATGAGAATTTTTTTTTGGTCACTCACTCAAGCAAACAGTGGTGGGTGAAGTTACAGGCGCATGCGCAGTAATCATCTGCTGTCAAGCAGGAATGTGATTGAAACCAGAAAGACACATGTTCAAAGGAATGGTGTGGGAGAGATGTAGTGCATTGTAGAGAAGATAGGAAGTTGAAATACCCTGCAGTGCAGTAAATTATCCTGTGTGTGTCCAAGCGAGCAAGTTCCCCTGAGTGGGAGATGCTATGGAGTGAGCTTTTAACCATTTAAATGTGGGAGGGGGTAAGCTTCAATTAGGTAGGAGGTTGCCACCCTCTAATCAGCTAAGACTAGATGAACAAGAATTGTAAAACATACTGGACACCTGACAAGCTCCTATTGAACCCCCAAAATAACCACAACATATATATAAGCATACGAGTGTCACAGAGGAGTGCTACTGAGCATGGCAATATATATTTAAAACCAGAGACAGAACATAAAACACAGACAGAGCTCAGTGCACATCCATTGAAACTCATACACGGTACAGTGCCTAAATATATATGTATAAATATCTATTAAATAAAATGGTCTTTTAGTTTAACATTTTTGGCCAAAATTGTTGTAAGCCCCTGAGCCACTGCATGGCAGACCACATTCTTCAGGGGTCCCTAACACTAATATAAATTCTTAATAACCTGTGTAATACCAGGAAGAATGATTTATAATAAATGTCAGACGTGGAATCGCGACTCAACTCCAAAGAAGTTGAATTAGCAGCCACACTGAGTTGAAAAAGAAATACAGAAGGACAGCAACAAAGACACTACCAGGAAATGGGAGAAGCTGCTAGAGTGGTTCAGTCGGGATATCAATCCTACCTCCTAACCAAGCAAGCTGTACGTTCCTATACGCGTATCTTCAATACTGTTGCAATATTACGATTTGCTATAAAGATGAAGTTGGAGAAAGAGATTCCAAGGCTAAAAGAGACACAGTCACAAAAGGAGACCAGGGAAAGAAAACTCAATGCCCTCACTGATGACAAAGAGGAAGGAGAAAGAATTTACTTTGATTGTGCTGCTGTTATTCCAGAAACAGATTGGCACCCTCCTGAGAATACTGAGAATATACTCCCTGATCTGGGATTCAAAAATCCAGATCCTCAATTTCATTTACGTTGTCCAGATGATTATCAAATGAGTGAACACACCCAGACCACCACAGAAGATGTTTTAGCCAAGTGGGTGGCAGTTCCTGAAAACACAAACTTGATGAAAAATCTTGATGACATTGTTAATATGGACTACGTTTATACAGAGGCAATTAGGTCTCCAAAACCCAAAGGCC
The DNA here is from genome assembly GCF_040206685.1 of Ascaphus truei. Lineage (NCBI taxonomy): Eukaryota > Metazoa > Chordata > Amphibia > Anura > Ascaphidae > Ascaphus > Ascaphus truei. Next base: position 144,214,470 of record NC_134485.1, on the reverse strand, counting down.
TGGTAATGGCCCCAAAAGGGAAAACAAAGATTTCTGATGAGAGGAGACATCTCAGTACGAAGAGCCTAGAAGGTTCAAAGATTGAAAAGCAGAAGTAACGAAGGGCAACACTGCGCCTGAATAGTTCCATATCTCGCCACTCTGGACCACAATGTGGAGCCAAGGAGAATCCGGTCCGGGTGTCTCGTCAGTGGCTGAAGAAACAGTCCAGTCATTTGCAGGATGCAGTGGGCGTTAAAATGAACTCTGAGGATATAATGGACTGGAAGTCAAGAAAAACAAAACACGTGTGGAAACTGAACGATTTTATGTTACACGTGCGGACAATGTCACGGACACTTAACCTTGCAAATAAACTAGTGTAGTTAATGCTATATTAGGCTTCTAGAATAAGCATTTTGTAAATATTGCAATGTTGTATTGTTTCTCTGCGTTGAAAATGTAGCTAAACTACAAATTACTATACAGGGTTGATGGCCCTTTTGGTTGGTAAATATATAATGAGGTTCATATTCTAAGGTAGAAAAAACCCCATGGAGGTGATAGAAACAGTCCGGTTTCGTGAGTATATACAGATAATATTTATCATATCCTGGGTTATAGGAATTTGTTGCTAGAAATATATTTTTGAAAATAGTTCCCTAATAGAGGGCAACAAAATATGTTTGCCAAGTATAGTCTCTTATGACTAAACCCAAGGATTTGCAGCGGAGCACAGCTGAGGAATGGGGCCAGCACCAGCAGTTGAGGGGTTAAAAATATGTTTATTGAAACATGGTTTAACACGAAGGGGAGACAAGACAAACTCTGACGCGTTTCAGGCTATGCAGCCCTTTGTCAAAGAGTACAATCGCGTCTCACACTCCCGCAGCTATGAAGGGGAATCCCCGCCTCCATTACCCAGTGATGCCGCGCGGTTTTGGCGCGAACACCATCCTGCATATCTATTGGTTGAGTATTGCATCCAGTCAGACTGCTGATGCGGAAGGTGCGTCTGGGAAGAGGGGAGGAGCTAGGGAGTCCCGTTCTCTACCCCCCCCCCTTTTTTTCTACCTCAACCTATTTAACTATAATATATAATTCCCTCATTTAGGGTTCTTTTAAAAGCTGGTTATTATTCTGCACAAATGCTGGAAATTAGGAAGATCATTACCTTGGAATAATGCAAATAGTCATGTATATAGATTATTATTATAATAAATAATTGATCATACTGTTTTTCACAATATATGATTTAAAGGATAAATCTATATAATACATTATATATGACATAAGATTTGATCATAGTGAAGGTTTGGATAATACATTTTATTCACGAGGTAAATAGTAACTCACTACTTGTCCTCATCCATGTAATGAATCAATTGCGCATACATTTGAAATAGATATATTATATGTTTTTTGCTTTCTTTAATTTTATTGTTGTATCCCCTGTCTTTTCTTCCACTCTCGTAGCCGAACGGGACTCCCTAGCTCCTCCCCTCTTCCCAGACGCACCTTCCGCATCAGCAGTCTGACTGGATGCAATACTCAACCAATAGATATGCAGGATGGTGTTCGCGCCAAAACCGCGCGGCATCACTGGGTAATGGAGGCGGGGATTCCCCTTCATAGCTGCGGGAGTGTGAGACGCGATTGTACTCTTTGACAAAGGGCTGCATAGCCTGAAACGCGTCAGAGTTTGTCTTGTCTCCCCTTCGTGTTAAACCATGTTTCAATAAACATATTTTTAACCCCTCAACTGCTGGTGCTGGCCCCATTCCTCAGCTGTGCTCCGCTGCAAATCCTTGGATTTTAAGCTTTCTTCTACTTACTCTGCGTGATGCACGCATTATGGAGTGAACAACACATTCAGTGAGTATTGTAATTCCCTACCCATGGATTCAAGAGGGACTTGTAGACCACTACAGTGCAGCAGGTAAGAGTTTCTCTGTCTTGTGAGGTGCCAAACAGGCATTAAACAGTCCCTCACCATAAGACAATCATTGAATATACACTCCTGCTAATGCACTGGGTCCAATACTACCACTATTGCAATAGTTATCTCCATACCTTGTTCAACAATATATATCAACATTGTTGTATCTCATTCGTTGGAGCGCCGCTTTTTGGGATTTATCCCACTTTTCTATTATGACTAAACCTATTGTCCATAAATGACGTGGAAAAAAAGGTTCATATTCGTGTAATGTGAATGCTTAATATTGTACTGGGGAGTTAGCTCAAGTATTTCAGGTAGGACACTCACCCCAGTAGGTGTGAGCTGGGGAGGGGGATATGTGACATAGTCCAAAGATATTAGGCAGCTTTCTGTCCGGTTTTAGGTCAGAAAGTGCAGGAATAGTGCAAAATGATTCATTCCACAGCTTCCATTAACTCAGGCTGGTGGATGGAAAATCCAGACCACAGTTTACAATGTGTCTAGTTCTCCCTCACCGGCTCTCCTAATCACTAGAACAGGTATTTAGAGCGACAGGTATATAAGAGAGGGTTGTTTTTCACTCTCTTTTCTTGGAGGCTGGGGGTATCGCTGCTCCCCTGCATCCAGTTCGGGGAGGATGCCCCCTTCAAGTATCGCAGTATCAGAAGATTTGCCTGGACACTTTGGACCGAGTTCCCACCACGAACAGATAAGACAAACAAATGTATATTACTGTGTCTAAAGACTGTATACTGTATCTAGTGACCCTAAATGAGAGGGCATTGTTTTAAGCTGGGGAACCAGGTTAGCTGGGCCAGCAGCAGTTAGAGAGGCTGATTCTGCTGTGTAGTTAGATCCCTGAATGGGATAGGATTTCTTTATATGATTTATTTTTGTTTCTTAAAGTGACAGTGTGTGAAACAATAAACACTGATATGAGTAAACCGCTGAAGGTTAATATCTGAGTGCCTCCTGCCTACACCTGTTAAAGCTGCAGTCCCTTACTGGGATGAAAATAAAGCAGGTAGAAGCCTGAGTTAAACAACGTAAGGCTTTGTATGATCCTGTTATTTGTATAATTAACCCTAGAAGACTGTCGGGAGGATCCCAGACAGACGTCAGCGCTACAAAAGAGCAGCATTTGTCACAATATATATATATATATATATATATATATATATATATATATATATATATATATATATATATATATATATATATATATATATATATAGAGAAGAGATGACCTAGGCGCAAATAAGCCAGGAAAGAAACAAGGAGAAAAATATCATAGGGCAGTATGTCTGTAACTTTCAGAGTCAAGGTGGTAAGATATACACTTACACTTAGTCAGCCAAATAGAAGCCTTTAATCCACCACTGGGATTCAGGAACACTGCTACTGGTATATCTTCGCTGTTTGTATGGGTCTCAGACTCTCCACGTATGCTGCTTGCTTCAGAAGTCACCTTTCATCTGCAGCTGCGTGTCTCCTTAACATGGGATAGAGCTCACCGGGAGGGGGGGGGGGGGAGAGGGACAATGGAACAAAAAATAGTATAAAACCTTTTATTGTAAAAAACTATCTAAAAAATAAACAGTATCTCACTCACATGGTGTGAAATAGTATCAAGCAGTTGAGAGTTTAAATTGAGTCTCTCACACTCGTAGAGTTTGGTCTCCGGTCCACTGCACTGATGCTAGCTTGATTTACTTCCGCGTCACGTGCTCCGGCTCCAATTCTCGTGAGACTTCGACCTCCGATGACGTCACAGCGCTATCTCCACTCCGTTCTGCAGCGCGTCTCACTCTGCTCGGTTTGCAATGTCTGCAATGTCTGCAATGTCTGCAGGGTCTGCCCTACGCGTTTCTCCTCTAGGGCTTCCTCAGGGGCATAATACCATTGTATCTCCCCACCCCTGGTATATATACCCGCCTCCTGTGACTGATTGGGTGCTTGCATACAATTAAAATAAAGACTTCAATTACGTGACAGGTAATGGTTAAAAACGGATGGTAAACACATAATGGATAATAGACCAAATGTCACTAATACCCAGACAGGCGATATCTATGCATATTAAAAGAAGATAATGGAAAGTACAGATTGAATACATATAATAGTACTGGTCTATGCCTTAACCTATAGGGTCAATCAGTTGCATTGCCATAATATCTGATTGACCTAATCATATAATCTAATCAGGGGTCATGTTAAAGAGCATGAGCTTACCTCATATATGTGTAGTCCAATAGATATTTAGACTAAATTTAAACACTATATATGTTACATGACATCTTGAATCGCTAGGCTGGGTAATAGAAAGCACAACAAAATTTCATACATACACAAAACATTTAGAAGGTGATCTTAATGGAGCTAATTGCCCCCACAAATAGGGCAAGTTACATACACTGTTATAGCTAGGATATGCTTATATACAATTTCTAAATGCTACACCGCCAAAGCTCACTATCTTGGCACAGGCTATTTAGTGTTAATTAATTCATAGCCAACTGTTTAGGTGCCAGCAATAGAGATGAACAAAAAAGGAATTGCACTTGGGACTGGAGGCCATTAGTATATTATCTTAGAACAGTATATTAGCAATTAATCATAATGATACGTCAAAGTGATTCATAATGAAGGGACCAGAAAATTAGTTAATCGGATAACATGAGTAATACTGAATAGTAGATTTAGATTATATATACAAAGGAGAGATATTGAGTCAGGGGTTAGTAGATTAGGACATCCATAGATGTAAATATAACTATGTAAAACAAATAGAGACTTGAATACAGATGAGGAACTTGGGGGCTGTTATTATTGATAAATAACGAACCCGGGTTACATGCTGTTAGTGGGCATAAGGATACCACATTTCATATTAGAGATATTACATATTACAATTTTCTAAGCCTTTTTGAAAAACATTTTTGGGTCATGAGAAAGCGTAATTAATACAGTTTTTGAACATCGCGAGCATATTAATTTATAAATTGCTTATATAATTGGAATAGTAATCATTAATTAATTAACCCTTCTAGATCTATACTATTGTTGTGCCTGATTGTTGCATGAGACACAGAACCAAATTTTAGATAAAGCATCTATAGAGTTGATGAAACTTTTAATAACACATAGGAACAAGGCTTTAGTCACTCTAGAAGTTGATATTCAGGCGATAGAGAAAAAATTAAATGACTTAGATAAAACTGAGAAACACAAAGAGATTGAAAAAAAGGTCAAATTAAGAACAGACAAAATTGAAAGGGAAACTAAGTTGTCCAAACAAAGGAAGTTTAGGAGAGATAAAGAGGACTATGTGAATAATTGTTATACAGTAGAGGCAACTCTTATTCGAACAAAAACCAGTGGCAAATCCCCAAAAACCCCAGGAAACACCCAGGTACATTCTGAATACATGCCTTAAACTTTCCTTAAACTAGCCCCAGCATTTCTGCATTGATTAATGGCCTATCAGATTAACAGCGGGGGTCCCTGGCAGTCCCATTCAAACTGAATTGGACTGCTGAATTGGACTGCCCATTCAAACTGAATTGGACTGCCAGAGATCCCTGCTGTGTTAATCCTATGGGTCGTTAGTCAATGCAGAAATGCCTTAAACGTGCCTCAAACTAGCCCAGAACATACCCAGCACATACCCAGCACATACCCAGAATGAAACCCGGCTAGTTTACGGCAAATGTTAGAATAAACGTTGCCTCTACTGTAGATCATGGAAAAAGAATCAATCAGACAATAAAGTAGAGGTCAAGGAGCCCAATTCTAATGAGGCACAACAGGGACACCAGAATGTTAATGAAAATAGATACATGGGTCCAAGATCAAATATGCATTATCACAAGGATAACAGATATTGGAATAAAAACAAATATCACCATGATAGGGATAGACGAGGGTCAGGGAACTATAGGGGTAGACAACATAGCTGGAAAGGTCAACAGAGTAATCATACTACCAGACAAGAATATGCACCCAAAGAGAGAGAAAGGGAGGATGTTTTTATGGATGAGGAGAGACCATCCACATCAGCGTCTTCTTTTTTAGAACGGAAGCAACAGAGAGAGAGACCAGGGGAAGTAATAAAAGCACAACTGAAGGAGGACACCAAATCTCACACTCCTCAGAAAAGGAAGATAGAAAGCCCACAAAAAGAGGAACGAGAGGAGGGACAAAAACCAGCATCAAAAAAGCAAACAGTGTAAGGAAGCAGCAGACTGGTATATTTAATCTAAGCGATACACCTCTCACCCAAGAGCATATTAACATATTGCAAAGAGGTTTAGCTTTTGCTCCCACTAATAAGATTAACACATTCAATACGTATATTGATGTGAGTAAGTTTGCAAGAAACCTAACCCTCAAAAAATACTTTTTAAAACAAAACTTGACACATGAGGTTACTCAGGGTGGTATTTCCACTTGTGAGAGATTTGTTCATACAGCATGCAGAAAGAATTCCATATTCTTTCCAAGCTATTTAAAAGGAGGACACATAGATACCTTTGCAAAATCAGTTCAAGAAGATATTGAAAAGCTAGAGAGAGACAAGAAACCAAGAACTCTGAAAAATCTAACGAAAGGTGAATTAAAAGCAGTTAACGAGTTGTCCAAAAGACAGGACATTGTACTCAAACCGGCAGATAAAGGGGGGGGGGTGGTTATCCTAAATAGAAGAGATTACGATATAGAATCCCACAGATTATTAGGTGATAGTGAAACATATAAACTGTTACAAGGTAACCCAACAGCACAATAAAAAAAAGAACTATTGGGACTACTTAATGAAGGATTAAGGGATGGGATTCTCACAAAATCAGAATGGGAATATCTAAACATTGAGTCCCCAAGAGTCCCAATCTTCTATTACTTACCAAAAGTTCATAAGGATGCCACCCACCCCCCAGGACGCCCTATAGTCTCAGGGATAAAATCCCTAACTGCAAACCTCTCGGGCTACATTGACACATTTCTAAAGAGTACAGTTAGGAATTTGAGATCCTATGTTCAGGACAGCATTCAGATATTGAACACCATGCAGAACATGACATGGAGCGATAACTATTTTCTGGTCACATGTGATGTGTGCACATTGTACACGGTGATAGATCACACACAAGGATGCAATGCAGTTAAGGATACCCTTCTTCGAAATGGGGAACTAGACCCAATACAAACAAGATTCATTGTAGATTGTATTCGACATATACTCAGCCATAACTACTTTTGGTATGACGATAAGTACTATTTGCAGATCAGGGGCACCGCTATGGGCACCAGATTTGCCCCGAACTATGCCAACATTTTTATGGGCATGTGGGAAGACAAATACATCTGGTCTAACCATGAGTTTGGGGCAAGTCTGGTGTCGTGGCAGAGATACATTGATGATATTCTATTTGTATGGGACGGGAGCCTAGAGAGACTCCAGCTATTCCTCACCACACTTAATAACAATCCCTACAACCTAAAGTTCACATATAAATATAATCAATCGACCATCGACTTTTTGGATTTACAGCTCTATGTGTTGAATGGGGTGTTGGAAACCAAAACGTATGTTAAAGAGGTGGACTGCCATAACTTCCTGATGGGGGATAGCGGGCATCTAGATAGGTGGATAAACAACATCCCTCTGGGCCAACTGCAAAGAGTAAAATGCAACTGTACTCAAGACAATGTTTTCCAGGAACAAGCACACGAACTAATGGATAAGTTTATAGATAGAAAATACAAGAAAGAAGTGGTAGATGAGGCCTATAACAGAGTTACACAGATGGAGCGAAAAGACTTGTTAACTTACAAATCAAAAGAAAACAAGGAAAATAGAGGTGAGGAAGGTAAAATATCTGTGCCCTTCGTTACACAATTTACAAGTTCCTCCAAACACATTAGGAAGATATTCCAAAAGCATTGGAACATTCTCCAAAAAGACCCTATCCTGCAAGAAATTTTACCAACTAAACCCGAAATCATTTTCACCAAGGCCCCTAACCTAAAACAGAGATTAGCTCCCAGTTGTTTGAAAAAAGAATGCACTAAACCTGTAAGTATTACAAATGGCTTCTATAAGTGTCTGACGTGCAGAGGCTGTAAATTATGCCATAATACACCAAAGTCTTATAAACAAATAATATCAGGAACACAGGAAGAGTTTGAAATAAAGGATTTTATTGACTGCAACTCAAGTTATGTAATATACATGCTACAGTGTCCATGCAATAAACAATACATAGGGAGGACAACACGCAAATTGAAATTAAGAATTGCAGAACACATGAAGAATATAGAAAGAGGCTTTGTTCAACATAGTGTATCAAAACACTTTAAGGAACACCATGGTCAAAACCCAAATGGTCTGCAATTTGTTGGAATAGACAAAATTCATCCCAATTGGAGGGGTGGGAACCAGGTCATAAAAATATCCAGACAAGAAACCTTTTGGATTTATACCTTAAAAACGTTAGCACCATTGGGTATGAACATTGACATTGACCTGGGGTCCTTCCTGAGAGAGTAAAATTAATATCTCACTCTGCATACCTCTATATTCTCTGTATTATATTCCATTGAGTGTTTGTTTATATTTCATCTTCCCCTATGTATTCTTGTAAGATGCATCTCAAAATCTTTTGATTCGCTGTACAAACCCTAGACTGTCAGCCTCTGCCTAGATAAGGAAGATAGGCCAAATCCTCTACCTAGTTTGAGCGCTCTGAAGTAGGAAGAATGTAATTATTATCAATAGCCTTTGGTGTTCTTATTTAATGTAGGTGCCGCTCCCCTTTCTTGACTTTAACTTACTATAAGCTTATAGGAAGATTATGCAATAGGTTGCTCATTCATTTTGTCCCCTCTGGAAGCATATAAGTTTAGTATTAGTGTGTAATAATAGATTTTCCCTTTATACTTGTGGGTTTAATCACCATTAAAACCAACTAGTCCATGCCAATAGTACCACAATGATGCTCCTTATGATATAGTGTAATATATAGTGTAATATATAGTGTAATCACTCTTTAGTGTACTGTGTCTCATGCAACAATCAGGCACAACAATAGTATAGATCTAGAAGGGTTAATTAATTAATGATTACTATTCCAATTATATAAGCAATTTATAAATTAATATGCTCGCGATGTTCAAAAACTGTATTAATTACGCTTTCTCATGACCCAAAAATGTTTTTCAAAAAGGCTTAGAAAATTGTAATATGTAATATCTCTAATATGAAATGTGGTATCCTTATGCCCACTAACAGCATGTAACCCGGGTTCGTTATTTATCAATAATAACAGCCCCCAAGTTCCTCATCTGTATTCAAGTCTCTATTTGTTTTACATAGTTATATTTACATCTATGGATGTCCTAATCTACTAACCCTTGACTCAATATCTCTCCTTTGTATATATAATCTAAATCTACTATTCAGTATTACTCATGTTATCCGAGCATACAGTTGTATTTGTATATATATATATATATATATATATATATATATATATATATATATATATATATATATATATATATATATATATATATATATATATATATATATATATATATATTATTATTATTTTGATAAACAATACCAACAATACTTTCATTTCTTAGACCAGGTTAAGAAATGTGGGGTGGCGATCTTCTTTAATAACCGCACTCTATTCATAGACAATACACTAAATTGAATGAAGAGGGCAGATTCCGGAACCTAGGCTTCCTTTTGGACAGGAGATTATGCTAGCTAATTTATATGCGTCAAATGAATGCAGTTCTCAATTTCTAGACACTTATTGTAGTTCCTTAAATAGCGTGGCTAAAGGAAATACAATTGTAGGAGGGGATCTCAATTTGACAATAAACCCCAATGTGGACCGATCCAATCCTCAGGCAGCTGACACAACTAATTGTAGGAACCTTACTCGCAGACTTGACAGCATTACATTTGGTAGATGCTTGGCGAGATCAGGACCCTTCCCAAAAGTATTACACATTTTATTCAGCACCTCACCAATCCTATTAAAGGATAGACTATATCTCTGTTTTGGCCACTATCCTAAAAAAGGTCGACCTAACAAAGATACACAATTATAACATGGTCAGACCATGCCCCAATAGAAATAAATTGCACACAATTACACCTAGCCAAGGCAGAGATTAAATAAGCCTTTACTCAAGATGCCAGAAATTCACTCAAAAGTGTCTGAGAAAGCGCCCTGTGAGGCGAGAAACGCGTCAGGGGACTCCTGTGCTGTTTTAATTTTTGGTTTATTATGCCCTAATAAATTCATTTTATCAACCACGACCAGCCTCATCGTTTTGCAGTGCCCAATCTCTTTTTGCAAATATTTCAAAAGTGGCTGAGGACAACTGCCTGTTGTCGACCGCTTGCCTTACGAATTTGGCACTTTATCCCATCCTACACCGCGAGATTCCAGCATCCAGACTAATGGCCCATTAAATTAACACAGCGGGGGTCCCTGCGTTGAATATGACTCGCACTGTGTGAATCCTACTGGGTTCCACCTATCTGTAAGAGACGCGCATTGACTGATTTAGTCTCTCTCCCTGCGTGCCTCAAATAGGCGATCGCAGGGATTTTATTTTAATAATACAGTATTGTAGCAGGGGGTGCCCTGGAGCTGAACCGCATTTATTTAAGGTCCGGGGACCCCCTTCTTCCTGAGTTACAGGCCCTGCTATGTGGGGGATGTGTCCTTTAAATAAATGGCTGCCATCACATGGTACTAAAACCAATCGGATTGGAAGATATACTCACATGGTTATCTCTCAATCCGATTGGTTGTAGTACCATGTGATGGCAGACATTTTTTTTAAAGGATGTGACAACTTCCCATTAAGTTGTCACATCCTTTAAAAAAAAAAATACTGTCACATGGTACATCATCCAACTATATTAACTGTGCACCAATTGACACTCAACTGTGATGTTACAGGCCTGTCCCATATCATTTGATGCGAAGAAGCCGACAGGAATATATTCGCCCCAAATTGGATTACAAAGTACAGAAAAAGATAAAGAAGAAAAGAAAGGATCTTACCTGAGGACCATCGGCTGTTGAGGAGCATTGCATTGTGGACCAAGAGTTGCTGCTGTTGCTGCTGGAGTTGGATTCGGAGGGTGAAGACAACAAAAGTAAGAAACACATAGATTGTATTTTTTTCATTGTGTATTTTTTTTTTTTTTAGGTTTGCATTTGCATTGGAATTTTTTTTAAAATTCAAATGTTTATTTTCAGGTTGCCCATTTACTGTTATAGTGTCAAACAATGCCCATGGTGTGGCACTGTGCCAATCAATTGGTTTATGGGCAATTTTTTTTAAAAATTGAAATTGAATGTCTCTTTTACTTGGTGCTGTTTTTTTTAATTTGCAGCTTGTATACTGACTGCCATAGTGGCAACCAATGCCCATAGGGTAGCTGCCTCAGGGTGGGTGGTTAGGTCTCTTGGGTGGGTAGTGGGAGGGGTTAACCCATTCATTACCATAGCGGTTACTACCGCGAAGGTAATAAAGGGGTTAACCCCTCCCGCAACCATCCCACTAGGCCTAACCACGCACCCTGGGGCAACTACTCCCTTCACTCACCCAGTCAACCCCAAATAAACCAGGTAGTCTGGCTTAATCCCTTTATTGCCTTAGCACTTAGCCACTAAGGTAAATAAGCTGATTTTATTTTATTTTGATTACAGGGGTATCTAAATTTGTACTAGGCTATTTCCCTAGCTGCCCCAAAGGCTGCAGAGGTCAAGCATCTTTCCTCCACATGTGGTGCAGCTGCCCACAAATAGTGAACCTAAATTGTGGAAATAAGAAATTAGTTACTGAGAATCCAATATTTAGATATTCTTCTAGACCCATGGTGGTTTCTTTTAAGTAGACTCACAGTAACCTTTCTAGAAAAGAAAACAAGTTCATATCAAATGTGACAATTGCAACAAGAGTTTAGATGGTGGCGAGACAGTCTGCCTGGCGAGAAGCTGCCGATAAGCCGCCCCCTGCCGAGATGTGTCTGCAGCAGAGAGAGATCCGCCACTCTCTTGGCGCAAACATCAGCAACATTAAAAAAATCTTTTAAATACAATTTTATTCATAGTGTACATGTGCAGGGGGTCTCCGGAGCTGAACCGCGTTGGTTTCAGGTCCGGGACCCCCTGCTTCCCGAGATACAGGCCCCGTTATGAGGTGCTGGAATCCCTCTGCATTTAAATGTCCCGATGACTTGACCATGGAATGTAAACAAAGCAGAGGGATATCGGCACCCCAAAAAGGGGTCTGTATCTCTGGAAGCAGGGGGTCCCCGGACCTAAAACCAAAGTGGTTCAGCTCCGGAGACCCTCTGCACATCTACACTATGAATAAAACACCCATATCAATAAACAATAATTCCTTATCTTTGCGGCTATCTGCTATGGTAACGAAGCAGCATGAATGTATTTTTAAAATAGTGTACTGTGAGCAGGGGGTCCCCTGAGCTGAACCGCATTGATTTGTGGATCAGGGACCCCCTGCTTCACGTGTTACAGGTCCCGGTATGGGTCATCGGGTGCCAGTGTCTCCGCCTTCTTTATAGCGTCCCATACGCGACGTGCCGCTATAAATATGGCGACGACACTGTCACCGATGCCCCAAACCGGGGCCTCCAACTCGGGAAGCAGGGGGTCCCTGATCCACAAATCAATGCGGTTCAGCTCAGGAGACCCCCTGCTCCCGCACAATATTATTAAAATACATAAATGCTGCTTCATTACCATAGCGGCTATCCGCTATGAAGGGGTTAAGACATAATAGCATGTTTATTGGGGACAATTGCCCCCAATAAACATTGCAATAAACAACATACACCCCCTTTGCCCCCAACAACCCCTATACCCCCAGTACATATATTACATTTTTGGGGTGCACAGCAATGATACTATAGTTCGGCAGTGGCCCTCCGGTGTTCCCCACAGGTGTCCCCACGGGCCTGCAGTACCAATTCTGTGCCCCCCAAAAATAATTAAACACATAAATACTTATAAATAAATACACCCCCCCCCCCCCTAACACATACAGTATATTAATGGGCACAATTACTATTGATAATAGTGCATTTGCCCATTTAAAATACATAAAGAACAATAAATACATTAAATACATATAGCACGCACCCATGTCCGGCTGCCACGATGAAGGCCATCCTCCTCTTCATCACCATCCATGCCCCCCTCCCCTAACCCCTTAATCACCGTAGCGGTTATTAACCGCTACAGTCATTAAGGGGTTAACCCACCCTCACCCACCACTCGGGTGGCCTAAATACCCTCCACCACTACCCACCCCGTGAGGCCTAACCACCCTCACCCACTACCCAGGCGGGAGGCCTACCCACATACCCTTGGGGCCAATAACCCCTTCCCCCACCCCCAGTACCCACAATAAAAACAATACACAGCCCCACAATAAATATCATTATATTTATTAAATACATAACCCACCCCCTGTGCCCCCCCATAAATACATGATTTATTATTTTACATACAGGGTTAATACCCCAGGCCAACGGGAGTCCCTGGTGGGCCTGACGGTTGTCTGTAGACCTCACAGTGGCCCAGAAAAAGGTTTCAAACAGGGTCTGGAGGCCTGCGGGTGGTCCCCGCCAGGCACCGTGGTCCACCAGGTGGTCACCGTGGGCCACAATGGGGTTTCCCCTTAATTACTTTTGCGGTTATTATCCTATAAGGTGATTACTGGGTTAATTCATATCAGAATGTAATTGCAATGTATTGGCTATGTATTTTGTTGGCAACGGAAGACACTGGCGAAGGGGCTTCATATTGATGAGGTTAGTAGAACTTTATTTATTTTATTATGCTAGTTAATGTGTTTAATAATGGGCAAAAAATCTATTATCCATATCTGGATAATAGTTATTTTGTTCATTATTGTACTGTATGTGTTTGGTGTGTGGGGGGGGGGGGGGGGATTGATGTATTTAATGCATAGTACAGGTTTATTTTTTTTACATACAGGGTGGTTTCCTTAGGTTTTGCGGGGACCTCTGGAGACCACCTGAGGTCTTCTCGGGCTTCTCATGGGTAAACGGCTGCCGGGGTCCATGGGGGACACCTGTGGGGAAGAACCGGTGACCCCACATGGGGGCACAGTGGACCTGTAGGGACCACCCGAGGGCCCCCAGACCCCCGTGGGAACCACCTGAGGCCACTCAGACACCTGTCGGTCTGACCCAGGGCCCCCCATTGTGGCCCACGGTGACCACCTGGTGGACCACAGCGCCTGGCGGGGACCACTTGTAGGCCTCCAGACCCTGTTTGAAACCTTTTGCTGGGCCACTGTGAGGTCTACGGCACCCGTCAGGCCCACGGGCCTGGGGTATTAACCCTGTATGTAAAATAATAAATCATGTATTTATGGGGGGGCACAGGGGGTGGGTTATGTATTTAATGTAATGATGTTTATTGTGGGACTGTGTATTGTTTTTATTGTGGGTACTGGAGGTGGGGGAAGAGGGTATTGTCCCCAAGGGTATGTGGGTAGGCCTCCCGCCTGGGTAGTGGGTGAGGGTGGTTAGGCCTCACGGGGTGGGTAGTGGGGGAGGGTATTTAGGCCTCCTGAGTGGTTGTGAGGGTGGGTTAACCTCTTAATGACTGTAGCGGTTAATAACCGCTAAGGTGATTAAGGGATTAGGGGACATTACATTGGCTGTTTTTATTCTTGTTTATGTTTTGCAGCATCGGAGGGGGGCATGGACGGTGATGAAGAGGAGGATGGCCTTCATCGTGGCAGCCGGACATGGGTTAGTGCAATATGTATTTAATGTATTTATTGTTCTTTATGTATATTAAATTGGCAAATGCACTATTATCCATTTGTGGATAATAGTAATTTTGCACATTACTATACTGTATGTGTTGGGGGGAGGGGGGGTGTATTTTTTTAAAAAGTATTTATGTGTTTTTTAATTATTTTTAGGGGGCACTGAATTGGTACTGCAGGCCCGCGGGGACACCTGCGGGTAGCACCCGAGGGCCATCGCCGGCCTATAGTATCATTGCTGTGTATATGAAAAAGAAAGACGATGTGAAACAGTGCTTATAAAACAGATGTAGAAAATAGCTGAAGCGCTCAAATGCAGGTGTACTGAACACAAATAAGCCAAACCACTAAACTAGGGTAATAATAAATAACATAGTACTTAATGTGTAATAGTATGGGTACTATCCTCCTGAAGACAGGTGGTAGATGGTACAAGCCCACTCACCCTCAGTCTCATCGGCAGGTTCCCCTGGTGCGCTTTTGGTCTCCTATATTAATATATATATATATACAATATATTAATATATATATATATACAAATATAACTGTATGCTCATCTGCATGTCTCAGGCAGGTCTGCAACCCTGCCTTTCCCCATTATCACCCAGCATACAGCACTTCCACTGCAGCAAGGGATTCTGGGAAATGACATGCAAATGAGCACACAGTGTAACTTTTTGCCTCAATAACCATTTTTAACATGGTTCCCTATAGGCTGTGTGCTCATTTGCATGTCATTTCCCAGAATCCCTTGCTGCAGTGGAACTGCTGTATGCTGGGTGATAATGGGGAAAGGCAGGGTTGCAGACCTGCCTGAGACATGCAGATGAGCATACAGTTATATTTGCATATTTGCTTTCCTGTGGAGGGTTTTTGTCACTTTTTTACTCACCATAACTTAACTCAGTATTATGGTTTAGCCTATCCCATAGCCTCTCTTGCATTCCCAGTAAAATCAACCCCACACTGATGAGACCCATCAAGGTCGAAATTGCTTCTCGGCCTTTTGGCTAAGATCAAGTGTAGTGTCTGTCCTGTGAAGGACAGATTCTACAGACTACACCTGGTCCTCTGGTCATGGCCTGAGAATGCGGATGCAAAGTAGCCCGGGCTTATTTTCTCTGCACCCCAGGAGTGGTTAACCTGGGGCAGTACCACTTGCTGCACCTTCGGGTTGTGGAGGTTGAGGATTTGCAACCTCCACTTCAAGAGCACTTGGCACGAGCACTGATCATTTGCACCCCTATTTTTCCCGCACTTGGCCCCCCTTATTGCCTTCCGCTGAGGGGACAAGCCATTATTTTTGTCACCGCCTGGCCTTGCACGGGGCCGGGCGTGCACTCGTGCACACCCTTTTTGTGTTTGTACGTCTGAGCACCTCCTGCACTGCATCACACAGAGCACTGGAGCACTCGCACCATGGATTTTGTTTCGGTTACGTGTTGGGTTATCGTCACCCCTCTCTCCGGAGAGCAAAGACTGAGTGCTGGCTAGTAGTCGCCATCCCTTCGGGGGAAGATTGCGGTGGGTTAGTAGGCGTCAGCCGAACACCCTAAAGTCTTGGACTCTCCTGCGGTGTCAGCTGCACTAGGAGGGAACGAGAAGGACGTCGGACTCTTCGGGGGAAGACGTCATGTAACAGCAGGACTCCAAGGCTTCGGCTGGAGAGAACTGTCTATGGCACGGACTGGCCTACTCTCCGGAGCGGACTTAGTCACAAGTTTTGAGCACCTGGTCTCACTGGACCATGAGCGCGGATTCAGAGGTGGATCACTTTTTTTCACCGCCCGGGCTACAAGAAAAAAAAAAAAAAACAGCTGTCTGTGGGTGGTTTTCTGGGTATGCACCTTAACCCTGACTGTGCTCAAAGCTGTGACCATGCAGCAAGCTTAAGCCTATAGGGAACCATGTTAAAAATGGTTATTGAGGCAAAAAGTGACACTGTGTGCTCATTTGCATGTCATTTCCCAGAATCCCTTGCTGCAGTGGAAGTGCTGTATGCTGGGTGATAATGGGGAAAGGCAGGGTTACAGACCTGCCTGAGACATGCAGATGAGCATACAGTTATATTTGCATATTTGCTTTCCTGTGGAGGGTTTTTTGTCACTTTTTTACTCACCATAACTTAACTCAGTATTATGTGTTTTTATATATATATATATATATATATATATATATATATATATATATATATATATAGATATATATATATATATATAAACAAACATCACAGCTTGCACTCAATGTACTGGTTCATTTAGACAGGTGCTAGTCTCAAATAATAGAAAAACAACATTACCATTCTCTCGTCCGGTAAAGAAAGACTGCACTCGGTTCAGTAATCATGAAAAACTGTATTGGGCATCTGAATAGAAAAGATAAGTCACCCAATCCGAAGTTTCGGTCCTGGAAGAGGACCTTTCTCAAGGGGGTGCAATGACAAACTGATAGACAAGCATATATATATATATATATATATATACCCTCACCACATGTGACAAACACTCCTGACTCACATTACCTACAATCCAAATCTCTGCAAAAATCACCTGCCAGGTGTGTGTAATGAGCCGTCGCCATCTTGGAGGGGGTGTCTGTGAAGGTAATGACCTCACTGATCTGCCTTCATTCACTGCTACTATGTATCTACCCTATAGTAAGGTCAGTCTTGCAGCCTGTCTGCCTGCCAGAATGACCACTAGATGGCGTACCTGCCCATTCCCAAGCTAAAGTCAAATGGGACATGCAGAAAGAGTGAAGGACAGCCATAGGCTGTCTATACAGGCAGCAACAAAGCACCAATCAACCCAAAAAATGGAAATAATGATATAGCAAACTATGGGGAGAAAAAAAAAAAAAAAAGGGAGTAATGCTTCCCATAAATAACAACTGGTAATGTAGCCCAAAAAAAACAAAAAACCTTTACAGCACATCAATAAACTGGATCAATCCTATGGGACAAGGCTCATCAAACATATCAGTGTAACATAGAAACCATCCATACTAACACAAAAGGAAAGGGATATGTGAACACACGATATACACGGGATATACATATTTACACAAAGAAAACTAAAATCAATTTAGTCACGCCGTGTCTGATATCTATACATACTACTACCCTACAATATCCTATATCCCAGAGTCACACACAGAGAGACTGAGACAGCAGGCAGGAAGGAAATACAAACAATGACTGCAGCAGCAGCGCACCGTACGTTTCATGTGCATGCAGTAAGGAACAGCAGAACTACAGTAAATGAAAGGCCAATCATAAAAAAGGGAAGTAGGGTAGAGATAGAACCCAAATGTAGCACTCAGGTTCACGCTCTGTGTGATGAGTGAATGATTTAAAACATAACTTTATTAAAGTACCAATGAATTAAAATAATGAGTATTAAGAACAGATGACCTGAAGGTATTCTGACCTTCAATACTTGAACCGTATAGGTTCAGGGTCTATGATAGCTGTGTGTACCTTGATAATCAGGTTACACACTAAACAACATTCCTTGTAAGGATCTGATGTGAGTCAATTCTTACAGGGTAGCTCTAGGTTAGGTGTTGGGGTGCAATTAACTAGTGGCAGAATATAATGAACCGAAAGTGATGTATAATCGTAGTGGATAAACTGTGATTATATGAAATCTAAACAGTTCCAATATACACTGAGTCTTAGTAAATTGTTTCTGAGGTAAGTAGGATATTGAGTCAGGTTGACCTAAGGTAACCTCCTTCTGTGTGCGGTGGTAGGGAGGATATGACCTCTAATAACCTTTGACACTAATGAAAGAGCTATTTGCACAGTGTGCATAGTGACACAGAATGTACTCATATATCAGAAACTCACTAGATGATGATGATCAAGCCGCCAACGCGCGCGTTTCGCGAGAGCTTTCTCAAGGCAAATTATTCAGTGATCATGATGATGATTTATGATCACTGAATAATTCGCCTTGAGAAAGTTCTCGCGAAACGCGCGCGTCGGCGGCTTGATCTCACACGTGCACGCGCAGGGGTCTGATTCTCTCCGCATCCATAGTCTCTAACCGCGAGTTGTTGCGGCTCCCTGCCTGCACGATCTATACAGGCTTTCAGAGTGCCCCGACGGACACTGTGAGCCTCGTTACAATTCGATACAGGCAACTGTTGCTCTTATGTGGCTTAAATATACAGTTTAAGTTCCCCATTCACTGCTGCTACTCAGGGATCTCCTGACAGCAGCTATAAGGGGATACTTCACTTCCTATATACAGTCTGTTCCACTCAGCCCACCTACATGTGAATATTAGTGTGTCACGATCCCCCTGAGCAGTACTATCACAAGGGGTATAACTACATGACCCAGTTTATACATACCTCCACATTTGGGTATCTGTCAGCATTAACCCTCAGGTTACAGGGGCAAAGTGACACAATGTAATACACACTACACTATCCTAATCACAGTAGGAGTGAGCTGAGAGCATTATTTAGGCTGCCAACTATTGGGTGTTTTTATACTTATGAACCAGCACTACTATTTTATAATTGTGTGTACTCACCACGCGGTCTAGTGAGTTTCTGATATATGAGTACATTCTGTGTCACTATGCACACTGTGCAAATAGCTCTTTCATTAGTGTCAAAGGTTATTAGAGGTCATATCCTCCCTACCACCGCACACAGAAGGAGGTTACCTTAGGTCAACCTGACTCAATATCCTACTTACCTCAGAAACAATTTACTAAGACTCAGTGTATATTGGAACTGTTTAAATTTCATATAATCACAGTTTATCTACTATGATTATACATCACTTTCGGTTCATTATACTCTGCCACTAGTTAATTGCACCCCAACACCTACCCTAGAGCTACCCTGTAAGAATTGACTCACATCAGATCCTTACAAGGAATGTTGTTTAGTGTGTAACCTGATTATCAAGGTACACACAGCTATCATAGACCCTGAACCTATACGGTTCAAGTATTGAAGGTCAGAATACCTTCAGGTCGTCTGTTCTTAATACTCATTATTTTAATTCATTGGTACTTTTATAAAGTTATGTTTTAAATCATTCACTCATCACACAGAGCGTGAACCTGAGTGCTACATTTGGGTTCTATCTCTACCCTACTTCCCTCCATATATATACCCAAAGCACTGTTCACTCATTACTTGTTGAGGCAGCAGCAGGGGCTTCCCTATCAGTTTACCAATCATAAAAAAGGCCCATTATAGAAAACATCCCAAATTAAGGTCCTCATTAAGACCCTTTGGGGTCACCGTATTCAGATTATATATGAGTCTTGCTTCCATTTGCAATAACAGTTTGTTCCTATTGCCGCCCCTGTTTGAAACATGTGCCTGTGCGATCGGCAAGCAACGGAACGTGGCCAGGCTATGTTTCAGAGTTTTAAAGTGCCAAGCCACTGGCTGGTGTTTCAACTCATCTTGGTCTGTGGTCTCCAAAAGTGCCTTCCTGATGGAGGACCTGTGCATCGCAATTCGTTCTTTCAACATTCTTGTGGTTTTCCCATATATATATATACATACATACATTACGGCATAGCAGCAAAAAGGAGACAGCACTCAGGTGAATGAAAATGAATGTATTAAATACAGCACATAACTCCAACGTTTCGACCCCACAGGGGGATCTTCCTCAGGGGGGGGGGCAGAGGAAGATCCCCCTGTGGGATTGAAACGTTGGAGTTATGTGCTGTATTTAATACATTAATTTTCATTCACCTGAGTGCTGTCTCCTTTTTGCTGCTATGCCGTAATGTATACTTTTATTATTTATATGGGACATGCACCTATTCATTATTGAATTTCTATTGGAGTGCCAGTGATTCTTTATCACATATGTGGGGCTGTTGTGTGTGTATTTTTTTATTGTGGGTAGCGTGGGTGGGCGAAGTGGGTATTATCCCCAACGGTGGCTGTTTAGGGCTTGTGGGAGGGCTTAACCCCTTCATGACAGTAGCGGTATTAAACGCTAAGGTAATGAAGGGGTTAAGTCCACCCGCAACCCACCCGCAAGCCCTAAACAGCCACCAAGGGCCAAATACCCCCTTCACCCACCCCCGCTACGCACAATAAACCTGGCACGGCTGGTTAACCCCTTCATTGCCTTAGCGGTTAGCCGCTAAGGTAATGAGGTGAGCTGTAAATGTATTTTTCCTGCCTCAGATGCATGCCGGGGGGCTCCGGTGCTGGTATTAACAGATATCAGCTCCGGAGACCCCGGCATCAATCCCAGGCAGGAAAAATGCCTGATTTTTTCTAAGTGCCGTTCCGCCGCTCAGCCGCCGCCTCTCCCCAGCAACTTGCCAACTTTTTGGGGCGAGACGGATTGCCGTGAAAATCTCAATTCTAGAGCGGCGAGTAGCGGCGCAAAGCTACTCTGGGCTACTAGAATTGAGCGGGTTTGAAAACATGGCTAGTAGCGGCGCAAAGTGCCTTTTCGCCGCGCCTCTGGCGGGAAAAAAATTAATTGCCAAAAAACTTGGCATTTTTTTTCTCTTTTCGACAAGTTTTCGGGGCTTACTGAATCGTGGTATGCATTTTTGGCGCTAAACGGACGAAAGGTGACTTTTCGCCGCTTACTGCATGACCCCCTTACTCAATTCCAGAGAGTTTAGCAAAGGTGGATAGCCCATGCAGCTGTCCCAGGCCTTAATCACCATACTATGCTCCTTTAAGGGAACTTGGAAATCTGCGCTCTACCATGGATCGCTCGACCAATGGTTGAACACACATTTGGCTGGTCTGTATCTGATTGTGCCCCTCCTCTCGCCTGATTAATTTCACCCCCCCCTTTCCTTTTCTCATTTCTGCATACATTTTCCTTATACACTGCTGTAATTTTTTTCTGATGTATGTTAAATCTACAAAAATTACCAATACAAAATTAGTAATAATAATAATATAAAAAAAAAAGTATATACACTCACATTTAGTAGATAAATAATGGCACATCGATTGAATTGTTAAGATTTGGAGCTGAATGCCCCAATGGAGGCTTTGTGAATACTAATGAGCATTAAGCTCCGTATGCAAAACTAGTTTAGTATCCTTCAATATTGTTAGAACCAAAGATCATTTGGACTTATTTAAGTGCTATGCATTTTAAGCAATTAAAACACAAAACAAGACACTGCGGTATAAACCAAAACTGATATAATTTAGCACAGGGGGCCCAAACTTTTTTCCCTGCGCCCCCTGCCAGCGGTCCCCTCACCTATGCGCTCCCCCTCACCCCGCTCCGGCGTCGGCTCCAGCGTCATGACGTCGTGTTGCCATAGCAACGTGACGTCACATGACCTCGCTGCGTCATTGGACACCGCGTTGCCATGGCGACGTGTGTGAGAAGCTGCCGGAGCCAAGGTAAGTTAGGTTTACAGAGGCCATGCATCTCCCCCGGCACTTAATTTAAGTACCTTCGGGAAGCGCGCAGGGCCTCTGGAAGCCCCGCGCCCCCCGCACTCAGTCTCGCGCCCCCCTTGGGAGACGTGCCCCCCAGTTTGCGCACCGCTGATTTAGGACATTCAAATGTTAAGATGCTTTTCTAAACAGAAAACAGACCCTAATAAAACATTTTTGTAGAGATATCTCAGTTACTGGTAATATTGTCTGTTCCTGAATAATCTTCCAATCACTGTCTTCCCTCAAAGCATCAGCAGAAAATGTTCTATTGTAAGGATGGATTCATGCTGGATGTGTGGTAGCGTACGGTATAATGTACTGAACTTTGATAAACATAAAAAAATAAATAAAGCTATACTACCTGATATCATACAGTATGAATCAGATTCTAAAGTGTAACTGGTTTTAAAAATGTTTATAGGATTATGCTATTGAATGTGCAGCATGGGGGTACTAAATTATTTGTACCAAGATTTTGCTATTAACAATTGTTAAAGTTCATAAGACTGGTGGTGAATTCAATATAGATATGAATACAACTAATAGTAGTTTTGCAAATGATGTAATCCATGCACTGTATGTGGCCCTCAGCATTTCGCTCTTACCCACTTATATAGTTTATCAGGCTGTCTGTGTGTAGTCAGGCTCCAAACTCAGATTTTCGATTTAGGTCACTTTATTTTAGTAACCATTGCAGCAACATTCAGCTGCATTGAATCTCAACTACTCCAGTGTACATCTGCGTTGCCCCAAAGGCGGGCAGCCTCATGAGGCTCCATAAGAGCTGCTCCCATCTGAACAGGACCAGCGTGCTAAGGGTTAAAAGTTGCTTGCACTTTGTGGAACGTCAACCCCACCCACTGAAATGTTAATGAGCCAAGAGGACACAAAGAACTTTGTATTCACAGCTGCATTGAATCTCAGCCACCCCAGTGTAAATCTGCGTTGCCCCAAAGGCGAGCAGCCTTTGGCGCAGCCCAAGGGTGTGAGCCGTTTGCTGATGTTTGCTGATGTTAAAGTGATGATAAAGCTGCTCAATTTCAATCTGAAACTCACAAGCCCTTTATCCCCTGTACCCAATTTTCCAACTCTACCTGTCCATGTAAAGTCTGTGAATTGGCAGTATAACCCTGTTCTTTTAATGTAACCATGTATTTTTATAACTCTGTGCCCAGGACATACTTGAAAACGAGAGGTAACGCTCAATGTATTACTTCCTGGTAATTTTTTTTTATAAATAAATAAAAAACATAAACATAAATTCTCTGTTTCTTTCCACAGAGTACATCATACAAATCATAACCCTGTGAGTGTTATAACAGAGAGACACTAACCTTTTCGGACCTTGATGCAGGTAAGATTATTATTATTTTTTTAAAACATACACGGTTGACTTGGTGACCGCAAACCTATAGATCTCTTTCATGAAGTGTTAACACGGAAAAAACAAGAAATATATGGTGTAACAGCATGGTGTTTTCTTAACAGAATACTTTGAAGAAAAGTGTATTGCTCGTGATTTACTTGCTATTGTAAGTAAAGCACAAGCGATACACTTTTCTTAAAAGTACTAATCCTGTATTATGCAAAAAATGATGAGACATTCTGAATAAATGCGTGCTTGATCTTATCCTACTGGTGTTTGAGGATGTGGGATGGGAGTTAAATACAAGTCAAAAGTGAAATAACATCTTGAAAGCTCCAATCTGCGACAGTAAAGTACACAATACTGGTTAAACAAACACGACGTACAGGTTTCCAAATACAAAGACGATCTTTTGAAATTAGAAAGCAAAAATTTTGCTGGCTACATCAGAATACAAGGAGGACAGAGTATCTTGATGGCTCGCTGTGTCAGATACCTATTTAATCAATCCAGATCTACAGTATTAAAGGCTTAAGTGCCGACCCCTCCTCTTAGAAACCACCTAAAATAATAGAGATAAGCACAGTTCTAGTGGAAGTAACATTTAAGTCACATCTTGATTTATTGTTAGAAATTACAATTTGTAACCCCAAATGCCTGCCAGCCAGATAGAATAACACATTAACACCCATGTGCCTGGAAAAAGAATGGGGGAAAATAGAATCATGTAGGGGACAAAAAGCACCCATGTAGCATATGTCAAGAGAGAGGGGATTTGGCCCGGGATTAAAGGGGTTACACCCCATTTGGCCACCCTCTACGCTCATCTGGGAAGCAAGGGGTTAACTGGACTGGGGTCCAGTAATGTGGTTTTGCCTTGCTTCAGCCATCCAACTGTTTATTCCCCTGTAAAAATGTATTGTTTCTGTTCCAGTGACTGCACCACACAAACACTGGGATCCATCCGGGAGGGCAAGGGTTAATAGTTGAATAGTGATTCTAGCCCTTTGTTTAAGTTACCCTCAAAGATGCCTGCCTACTAAGGAATGCGACCAAATGTTGAGGAAGCTGGAGTGGTTTGTGAGTGTTAAAACTCAAACTTACAAACCATAGTATCCTGCCAGACACTCCATTTGGTAGACTGGCCAAACGCCCCTGATTTAGGAGTGGGGCTACAGAATGAGTGACCTTATTAAATATAAGAATATTATGAGATGTCCTCGGCTGAACGTGCTAAAAGCTACATATGTGTATTCGTGGGACTGATTCTCACATAAGGATTACAGACACCTGATGTTTAGCCGGTCCTAAGAGACAGATATTAATATCTCTCTTAATTTTAGTATTACACGGTAATATTTAGTCTCATTGGGAGCGTCATGCGTGACGGAATGTATTAATATTCTCGCGTGCCAGTAAGTACTACTGAACTGAAGTTATGAAGTTATTTACAGTGTATATGGAATTTTGGATCTGCTCTGAAAAATGCAGACCCCCTCTGCTATGCTAATAGGGCAGGGAGAGCATCCTGCAAGAATTAACATAGCCCGGTGATCAAAAGGTAACTGCCCTAATTGTTTATACTGGGGGCAGGTACCAAGGAACTGAGTGTTTTTAAGTGTGATACTTCACACTTACAATGGAAGCCAAAATCTGCTTCAAAGAGATTTTTTCTAGCCAACTCGGCATCTTGAGTGCAAGAGAAGGGTTGAAATGGTATATAAGTCAGAGTCCCCCCTTACTCAAATGTCTTCATGTGTCTTCATGTATGATCTTCATGTATTGCTGTGATGTCAACATCTGAAACTGAATTATGGAAGAAATGGCCCATCCTGTATCCTGATGGCTTTCTTGTCCTAACCTTTAAGTAAGTGTCCATATTTTGTCTGTTATTTGTATATCTCGTGTGTTCACCTTTTTATATTTTATCATATCTAAGTCTCGTTCAGTTCAACCCAGTTATATTTGGTGTGTATTATTATAGCCTGTCTCAAAGCTACCATCACAGCATACATAAGAAAGTAACAAGTGACCGTAATCCCCATATAAAGTAGATCACTACTTGCAACATTTTGTGAAAAATTCAAAGTAGATTTATTGCTGAAAACAGCGGAAAGAGCAACAACGTTTTGGGTACTACATGGAAGAAACCTGAGGAAAGGTCCATGTAGGACCTGAAATGCTGTTCCACGGCTTTCTGCAATATATCTACTTAGAATTTTTGACAACAAGTTGTAAGTAGTTATCCACTTTATATCAGGAGATCCTTGCCAGCCATATTCCAGCTGACCTCCCTCCCAGACCCCACTTGGGAATGCTTCACAAAAAAAGGGGCCCAAGGCAAATGCAAGGAGCAGACCCATAGCACACCCACCATGACATTTTTTTAGGGTGCAACTTTTACTTAAATGGCAGTGTTGCAAACCCTATTTCACACCGTGCGAACCCCCATTTTACACCTCGCGAGTTAGCTCTATTTCTCTCCCTTTTCCCATGTGTTTCTCTCCCCTCCGTCTCACCTTTCACTCTCCCTCTTCGCTCAATTACCCACTCTCCCTCAATCCCTGCCCCCCACCTCACATGTATTTCTCTCCCCTTCTCCCTCTTTTCCTCAATCCCTCTTCCCCTCCCCCCTCTCTCCCTCTCCCCCTCCCCCCTCTCTCCCTTCCATCAATTACACCACTCTCCCTCAATTCCCTCCCCCTCACATAATTCCCCCCCACAAAATATATACCAAATAAACACCCTGTGACAGGGTGAAGTCAACCCCTATCAATTATGCCTGGGAAACATATGTCTGAGTGCTTCATCCAGCACTCATAAGGGTTAACTCAGGTGGAAGTTAGGTAGTCAGGAAGTAAGCTGACACCTGAGAGCCAGGAAGGTAGATAAGGATCTTGTTACCAGCAGTAGCTGCCTGTCTCAGATGAGAGCACATGGATATATGTGCTGCTAGCCAGAAGGATACCGCACACTACTTACTGCAGCCAAAGTAAGATTTGTTTCATTTGTTTGCATGACTGCTTAAAAAGACTCTTACGGTTTGTGTATGGTTTAGCCAGCCAGCCTGCTAGCTAGGACTGCTTTGTTAGTCAGTTTTCTCCCAACGTGGAGCAGGATTTATTTGCTTAAAGGGACATTGTACCCGCATGTTATGTTGCTGTGGAGAAATAAAGCCACTGAACGTTTTCATTTATCCTGAAACTACACGTGTGGACTGTTCCCTGACCTCGGCTACAGGCCGTCCTGCCACACACCCCCAATGCAAAAAACTTCCCACCCCCAAATACATACAAACCCACCTCCCCAATAATATACAAACCCCCCAAATACATACAAAAAACCCACCTCTCCAATACATATAAAAAGACCACGAATACATATAAAAAAACAACCAATACATATAAAAAATAAAACAATGCATACGGTATATAAAAAGTCCCAATGCATATCAGACCGCCACAAGACATATAAAGAAGCCCCCACTTCCCCTCAATACATATAAAAAGACCCCCACACCCCCCAATACATATAACAAGACCCCCTTATCCCCCAATACATATAAAAAGATCCCCAACCCCCAATACATATTAAAAAATAGACATACCTTGGGGTTATTGAGACCGGTTTCTGCGGGGTCAGGCGGAGAGTCGGGGCATGGCCACGACTGGCCATCAGATGCAGGCCTCATCACTCTCTGTCCCACGCCGAGCTTCCAGTCAGCGCGCACCAGAAGCTCCGGTGTGCTGACGTCAAAGGGGCCCAGCGCGCTGACGTCAGAGGCTGGGACAGAAAGGCTTGCATCTGATGCAGAACCAGGGCCCTTCCACAACCGGCAGCCATTATCTTTTGTCCCCCCCTCTTGGCGGCCATGATGGCCATGCAGGGAGCCTGGGTGGCCGGGCCCCCTGACTCACCGGGCCCGGGATGCCAACCCTGGCAGACCCCCCCTGTTGGCGGCCCTGACTCCAACCTTAAGGGTTGTTTGTGCTGCCTTTGGGATAAATAGTTCATTTGAAAGCTCCTTATATTGACCCCAAATATATTTATAAATAGTTATATCCCCTCTTATATGCTTCTTTTCTAATGTAAACACATCTAATCAGATTTTCCATCCCTTTAATTAATTTTGGTGCCTCTTCTCTGCATGTTCTCTAGTTCGTTGTGTTTTTTTTTTTTTTAAAGGAGTGGTATCTAAAAATTGTACTCCATATTCAATGTGTGGTCTTACTAATGCTTTATTCAGTGGCATCATGCTTTCTTCCCATTCACCCATTCCCAGTTTAAATACAAGATAAGATCATATTTGGCTTTGCAGCTACTGCTTGATATTGGGCACGTTTGCCAAATGCATAAACTTACAGTACATTTATCTATATTAAACCTCATCTGCCATTTACAAGTCCTTTAGGAGAGAAATTACATCCTGCTCTGATTCTACTACCTTACACAATTTAGTGTCATCAGCAAAGATGGAGACTTTGCTCTCTATGCCAACCTCAAGGTCATTAATAAACAAGTTAAAAAGCAGGGGTCACAGTACCAAAGTATTCCACTCACGACTTTAGCCCAACCTGGAAAAGTTCCATTTATGACAACCCTCTGTTGTCTATCCTTCAATCAGGTCTTCAATCCAGGTACATTTTTTTTTATCAAGTCTAATGTCCTTTATTTTGTACACTAACCTCTTGTGTGGATCCGTGTCAAAAGCATTTACAAAATCTAAGCAGACCACATCAACTGCATTACCCTAGTCTAAATTCCTACTTACTTCCTCAAATAAACTAAAGGTTAGTTTGGCACAACCTATCCTTCATAAAGCCATGTTAACTATTACTAATATTTTTGTTATCCACTAGATATTCCTGAATTTTATCCCGTACTATACCTTCAAGTAGCTTCCCCACTATTGATGTTAGGATTACAGGCCTGTAATTCCCCAGTACTGTAGTGATCTAGCTCACTTTTTAAATATAGGCATCACGTCTGCTTTATGCCAATTTCATGATGCGGAGCCGGTGAAAACGGAATCCTTGAATATTGTATATATGTATGTCTTTATTTATATAGTGCCATTAATGTATGTAGCCCTTGTACCCCCCCCCCCTAAGAGAGATTGGGGTCATCAGTATTTCTGCTACTCCATTTAGGTGATGTGCTGTACCTGTTTGGCTGAGTGCTCCGCGGTGTTGTGGGGAGAGCAGGACAGGTTTACAGGTAACCTTAGGTTACCTTAGTTCTTTGGTGCAGCGAAAAAGAATAAGTGTGCAACCCAAAAAACAACTTAAATGTGTTAAAAGACCAATGTCCAACCGTGAAACAACAAATTGTGTTAACCCCTCTATATCGTAACGTACTATGCAACGATATTAGGCACAACCCTACTCTGGAAGTGAAAAAATATAACCATACATAACCGTAGGCAAATGGCGTATGCTGCTATAATTAAAGAGTGGCTCGGCACTCCCATGAACTGGAGATAAAAGACAAGAACAAAAGCGTAAAACGCAAATAGTGAAGTATATCAAAAACGTATTTAGTATAAAAAAGGGTAAGTATTCTGCGTACATCAATATAATAGAACATAAGCATTTTGTGCATCAATACACGAGTTTACCACACAGCTGGCATCAGGGTGGGCGATAGAAGGAGATGTCTCAGGTAAATGGTCTTCAGCAGTCTCCAGATGTCATCTGGGTCTCACACAGTGGCTGCAGTTCATGACCAACATCCGAGTCGTCTCGAAATCACATGTAGCTGGCACTCCGTTGTCGTCTCTGTACCACTCGTGGCGTTGATGATAAGTCCTCACTCCAATGGAACACACTGTGTGTATTAGAGGAACGTCTCTGTAAACACTCAGCAGAGTGTCAATAGCGGCGGAATACAGAGATGTATTCACGTTCAAGCCTGGATGTTGGACAGAGACGATAACGGAGTGCCCGCTACACGTGATTTCGAGACGACTCGGATGTTGATCCTGAACTGCAGCCACTGTGTGAGACCCAGATGACACCTGGACATCTGGAGACTGCTGAAGACCATTTACCTGAGACATCTCCTTCTATCGCCCACCCTGATGCCAGCTGTGTGGTAAACTCGTGTATTGATGCACAAAATGCTTATGTTCTATTATATTGATGTACGCAGAATACTTACCCTTTTTTATACTAAATACGTTTTTGATATACTTCACTATTTGCGTTTTGCTCTTTTTTTCTTGTCTTTTATCTTTGGTGCAGCGCCTCCAGTCAGCATGGATCCTCTGTGATAGCAGCAGGATGGCGCATATTGACACCTTTCTTTCAGCAGCAAGACATTGAAACACATTAGTGAGATGGATGGTAGATAGGGCTCACTCTACAGGGGGAGGAAAGAGAGAGAGACTTTAGAAAGTGCCGGTATTTATAGCCTGGGGTGTGACTGTAACTCTGACTCATAATAAATCAGATCTGGATACTGATAGGCCCTCACATCCAGTGTGTGGTCCAATCAGTACCCACCTCTCAGGCTGGCACTCTCTGGCTGTTGCTAAGGCCCACCCTTGGATACATCTAATGAATCCAAGGCTGCAAAAGCACGCAGGGCCTTTAAGAAGGAATTCTCCCATCCACTGCCTGCACATAACAGGTCTTACACTGGTAGGGCCCAGGAATAGACATAGTGGCCGCGAGGCTATGCTATATTCTCCCCCTGGTGAAAATTCCAATGGCCCCGCTTGAACTACAGTAGGTGTAACATCACCTACTGTACAACAACCTGTAATTGACCTAGACATAAATGTGGTAAACAGTTGCATTAAAACGTGTGTACAACAGTATAACATTAAACACCCCCACATATCCCTGGCTGGAACCCCAGATCTAATATGGGAATTACATAAGGCTACCCTAATAGTAATGGGCTGGATCTGGCTTTCTTACCATGTTACCTTGACCGTCAGGTACTCTTATTGAATAGCACCGTTTGTGCCCAGACTTAGAGATTTACTCTACCCTATCCACACCCGATACTTTTACCAAACGCTCTATCTCAGCTTGTTCTGCAGCTTCGCACTGACCCTCCTCCCATCGTGGTGATACACCCACTATACTGTGTAGGTGTGACAGACAATACAGGCATAACAACACCATTAGTCATGGGGACATCATATATTACTGGTGACAAGGATCAAGGGGTCATAGGGTCAAGGTAGGGCGGAACGGGCCCATTAGAGTCCTGGAAACGGCAGACTAATGAGACCCCCCGGAGTGAAGCCATACGAGTGTCCACAGTCCCGGCCAGTATCGTGTGCCACGGCTCCTGGCAACACTAGATCCCGCCGCTGCAACAGCGGCAGCATCATGGTAGCTCTGTTCTTCTTTTCTCCCCTGGCACTGCAGGGTAAACGAGTCAGAGGACTCGGCACTCACCGGGGAGGTAGCAGCAGCTATTAAGCCCATCCGACCCGACGGCTTTGCGGCCTTCTCTTCCTCCGGTGGTGAAGCGATGATTGGCGGTGCTTTAAGGTCATCTGGGGTGATGCCGGATGGCACTTTCCGCGGAAGTTGCTCCAGCAGCTCCAGAGCATCGTAGTGTTGTTCCACAGCTTTCACATAAGTGGCAGCTTGAGCGCGGGCCTCGCGCATCTCCTGCTGTCGGCGTAGGTGAAGATCCGCAGCCTTCTGCGCTTGGTCCCAGCGCGGATCAGCGTAGAGGATTTGTCGGTCTCCGGCAATGACTACCGGAACCTGCAGCTCCGCAGCAGACTCGGGTACATAGGAGGTCTTGGTAGGTACCTCGGGGATGTCATTGACCTCGTCCTCCCCAGATTTCTCAATCCTGGAGCAGCTCTCTGGATAGATAGCTTTGGAGCACTGAGTACTGGACAATGGAGCAGCGTTTCCTCCAGGTGGTTCTCCATCACTTACAGGTAGGACATCACCAGAGGGTCGCTGTGAGCATTTCTGGAAATAGGGCACCTTACATATAGCGCACTGAGCTGATGCCTGCAGCGGTTCTCCCGTTTCCTCAATAGTAACTTCCATAGTGGAGCAAGTAAGGCAGCTTTGCATGCACAACTGGTGTTGTTTAAGTACAAGTGTATCTGGCTCCTCACATTTTGTTTTCTCCATGGAACACACCCAGCTCCTCCCCCTGGTGATACGATAGTCCAATCAGGAGCAAGGAAGGGGGTGTAGTTTCGGCAGTTCGCTCTGTTTCGTGCAAACTGTAGCAGCAAAAGCTTGCATTTGCAAGCAACTTTAGCAAAACACCATGCGGCTTCCCTGGTATCGGCGGGAACCACCATTTTGGAGTGCTAAACAGTACATGTGTAACTCCCTTTGTTTCTTCAGGAGCCACATACAATAAAACATATTTTCTTCTAATGTACTTGATTACATGGGTGCCACACTCCCAGGTGGCGCCTCGGGGAACGCCCCACTATTCAGCTCATCAGTACATTGATGAGTGGGTGCACTGGGGTCCCTGGTGACACCTCATAGGCCCTGTCCCCTTCCTGCTTTCTTTATTGCCGATGGGTATCCACGCTCCTTGAGACACAGCCCAGGGTACGCCTCAACTTTATTTCTTTGTAAACGGCAGCAGGTGCCCTGGTGAAGCCTCAGAAAACTGCTCCCTTAACCTTTGTTTTCTGATATGCAGGGTAACCACACTCCCTGGCACGAAGCCCAGAATATGCCCCAAATATATTTTCTATTTTCTTTTCTGCAAGGGCCTGGGTAACCCCCTGCCTGGTGAAGCCTCACGGAGAGATCCCCCCCTTCCTTTCTAGGTAGATTTTATTTATTTATTTATAAAATATTTTACCAGGAAGTAATATATTGAGAGTTACTTCTCGTTTTCAAGTATGTCCTGTGCACAGAGTAAAACAAATAATACATGGTTACAAGTACAGTTACATAAATGAACAAGGTATACATTATATACAAGACATTGCGTGCACAGTTAAAGAAAATATATATTATGAGCGTATGAAACAGTTACAGACCAGATTAAAGTGTGAGACAGCCTTAGATTTGAAAGAACTTAAGCTGGTGGTGGATATGAGAGTCTCTGGTAGGTTGTTCCAGTTTTGGGGTGCACGGAAGGAGAAGGAGGAACGTCCGGATACTTTGTTGAGCCTTGGGACCATGAATAGTGTTTTGGAGTCTGATCTCAGGTGATAGGTGCTGCATGTGGTAGGGGTGAGGAGCTTGTTCAGGTAGCTGGGTAGCTTGCCCAGAAAGTATTTGAGGGTGAGACAGGAAAGGTGAACTTTGCGCCTAGACTCTAGTGATGACCAATCTAGTTCTTTGAGCATTTCGCAGTGATGTGTGTTGTAGTTGCATTGGAGAACAAAACGACAAATTGAATTGTAGAGGGTATCAAGTTTGCTAAGGTGGGTTTGAGGAGCCGAGCCATATACTATGTCTCCATAGTCAATAATTGGCATTAGCATCTGCTGTGCAATACGCTTTCTGACCAGGAGACTTAGGGAGGATTTCTTCCTGTAAAGTACCCCTAGTTTGGCATAGGTCTTGGTTGTCAGGGTATCAATGTGCATCCCGAATGTTAAGTGGGAGTCAAACCATAAGGCCAGGTATTTAAAACTAGTGACAGGTGTTAGGGTGGTGTTAGCATTGATTCTAATCAGGAGCTCAGTCACTGGAAGCTTTACAAATTTAGTCTTGGTCCCAAATACCATTGTTACAGTCTTGTCAGTGTTTAAAAACAGTTTGTTTTGGGAAATCCAGTTTTCGAGTCTCAAAAAGTCAGACTGAAGTATGTGTTGAAGGTCAGAGAGGCTATGACTGTGTGCATATAGGATTGTGTCATCTGCATACATGTGTATTGAGGCTTCCTTACAAGCTGTGGGAAGATCATTAATGAACACTGAGAAGAGTAGGGGCCCCAGAACACAGCCTTGCGGGACACCACAGGTGATATCCAGGGGGTTGGAGTTAGAGCCTGAGATGGACACATGTTGGGATCTTCCTGATAGGTAGGACTGAAACTAGTTTAAAGCATGTTTCCCTATTCCAGAGCTCTGGAGTTTGTTAAGCAGGATAACATGATCAACTGTGTCAAAAGCCTTTGCAAAATCTAGGAATACTGCACCAGTGAGTTGTCCCCGTTCCATTCCACACTGGATTTCATTGCAAACTTTTAGCAGGGTAGTGACGGTGGAGTGTTTGGGACAAAACCCAGACTGGAATTGGCTAGGGAAATTTGTCTTGGTGTAGAAATCGCTTGATTGGGAGTGGACACATTTTTCAATAACTTTGGATAGAATTGGGAGAAGTGAGATTGGCCTGTAGTTTGAGACAGTGTTTTTGTCCCCACTTTTGAAGATTGGGACAACTCTGGCAGTTTTCCAGGTCTTAGGGATATGGCCTGCAGACAGGATAGAGTTGACTATGGACGCAATTGGTTTGGCAATGGCTGGGGCACCAAGTCGTAGGAACCTACAGTAGATTGTAGTAAGTCGGGTCCACATTGGCTGCTTAGTTTTAGTTTGAGGAGCGCTTGTGTAATCTCCTCTTCAGATACTGGGCTAAATTGAAAATTGTGGGCAGTGTTGGGAGGGGGTGGGACTGTAGGGATACTCCCAGGATGAGATTCATGTTTGGGGTTTGTGCTGCGTTTCGCTAATAAGTTAGTGGCACACCCCACAAAGTAATCATTGAATGCATTTGCATTGTCAGTGGGGTTTGTCAGAGTAATATCCCCCTTAGTGATATTACTTGGTTGTTGATGGTTAGGAGGCTGGAATATATTGTTGATAACCTTCCAGAAGTTAGCTGGGTTTGATGTATTTTGGTGGAGATTGTCAGAGTAATATTGTGCTTTTGCATGCCTTGTTTGCCTTGTGCACATGTTCCGCATGCATCTGTAGTGATTGAGATCCTTGGTAGTGCCAGTTACTTTGTAGCTTTTCCACAAGGCATCCCTGAACTGGTAGAGTGCTATAAGGTCAGTTGTAACCCATGGAAGGTGGGCCCCCCGTACCCTTATTTTGCGTAGTGGAGCATGGGTATCGCAGAGTTTTAAGAACTCTGATTGGAAATAGTCGAGGGCAGAATCGGGGTCGGGAATTAAATCGAATCTGTGCCATGGGCAGTTGGTAAGGTCATCCAGAAACTGTTGTGGGTTAAAGTTTTTAAATGTTCTAGTGAGGAGAACTTTAGGGCTTGATTGGGGCGGTTTAATTTTCCTTACACAGTACACTATTGCATGGTCACTGAAAATGTCAGGAAGGATGCCAGAGGATTGGATTCTGCTGGGGTTTGAGGAGAGAATCCAGTCTAGCAAGGAATGGTTATGCGATTTCAGGTTTATCCGTGTGGGTTGGGAAATGAGTTGTGATAGGTTAAGTGACTTGAGTTGTATCTGGATTTTGTGGTTTTTAGGGTCAAGCCAATTGAAGTTGAAATCCCCTAGAACTAGCAGCTCACTCTTCTCATTCAGAGAGGAAATGGAGCCAAGAAATTGGGTGATATCAGTCAGGGATTGTAGTGGGGCTTTAGGGGGGCGGTAGATGCCAGCGAGCAAGATGGGCTTAGAAAAGGGGAGGCAGATTTTGCCAACTAGAGTTTCAAAAGAGGGTGGGCTT
Source organism: Ascaphus truei (assembly GCF_040206685.1). Taxonomy (NCBI): domain Eukaryota; kingdom Metazoa; phylum Chordata; class Amphibia; order Anura; family Ascaphidae; genus Ascaphus; species Ascaphus truei. Next base: position 144,179,307 of record NC_134485.1, on the reverse strand, counting down.
GGTGGGCAATTTAACAGTGTAAATTGTAAGGTGTCTGCAATGTAAAATAACACCCCTCCTCCTCTCTTTGACCTATCTCTCCTAAAAATGGAGTATCCCTGAATGACAATATGTGCATCAGGGGTTTTAGGGGATAGCCATGTTTCTGTAAGAACGATGGCTTTGGGTTTATGCATAAGGCACCATGCCCTTAGTTCATCCAGTTTGGGCAGCAGGCTCCGGATGTTTATATGGGCGACAGATAGCCCTTTTTGGAATTTAAAGGTGGAATTCTCAGGGGCATGGGACAGAGCTGAAATGGGAGGACCTGGGTTAGGTTCAATATCACCTGCTAAAGAGAGTAATAGTATGAGTAGAAATTTGGTAAGTTGTAGATTTGTGGTGTTTGCCATTAGAGTGAGCAGTGGTTGGTGTGCTATTTTTAGAGTTCTCCACCAACATTCAGTAGATAGTGCAAGGCTTTTGAGTAGTCCGGGGTGTATGGTGATGTTGGGTGTGGGCCAGGATGGAGGAGTTTGTAGTGGAAAGAGGGAGTAACATCTCCATGAGGCCAGGAGAAAGAAAAAAGTTAAAATACATAGCAGGTTCATGATGCCAGAGGTAGGCAGTGCTGCAAGGAGCTGTTGTGAGCAGAGTGAGTGTGAGCAGACTAATCAGCAGGTGTGTGCCTGTTCTTTGTCAAATTTTTAGCTGTATTGCAATGCTAGAGTCAGTTCAGGGTTTCAGTGTATTGTGCAGTCAGTTTTGGGAGAGGCTGCAGTAAATAAATTGTAAAGGGGTGGGGGGGAAATAGGCAGATTAGCAAGCTTGGGATCATAGTGTGATCTGAATAGCGTACCGTTTGTTGTCTAGGGTAAAAGAGTGTGCAGTAGATTCAGTCCCCAGTCACCTCTAGTCAAACTGTAGTCTTACTGTATTTATCACTTAAAAACCTCACTTTAAATGCCTCACTGCCTACTGCAGTTCCTGCCCAATGCAGCAAAGGTGTTGGTATTATACAGAAAAAACAGTCACATGACCCTCCCCCTCCCCAATCAGTCAGCTTGTTCCATTTGGTCAATTAACAGCACAGAGTTAAGAGGAAAAAAAAAAAAAACCTTTTTACATTCTAACATACTAACTTATATCAATTCTACAAGGCCACAGTCAGGCTTTAACACAGGATTTGCACAGCATCAGGAACATACTTATATCAATTCTACAAGGCCACAATCAGGCTTTTACACAGGATTTGCACAGCATCAGGAACATACCTGTGAAGAGAATGCAATTAGATCTATGTCATATCAGCTGAGGTTATTGGTCATTGCATGAAGAAAGTGAGTATATTAACTGTAGTCTAACTGTATTTATCACTTAAAAACCTCACTTTAAATGCCTCACTGCCTAATGCAGATGGGTAGCAGGCTCCCTGGTGAAGCCTCAGGGAACTGCTCCCTATTCTTTTCATAGTAGGGGAAGTACAGTCTGTGATCCACAAACACAATAAGTCCAATTGTTCTGCTGCTGAAAAAAACTGTCCTGTGAGAATGGAATCTCAGCAGCACCTCCAAATGTAGCCCTTGTGCCCTTGCAACAAGTGAGATTGGGGTAATCTATTTCTCTGCTACTCCATTTTGTTGATGTGCTGTACCTGTTTGACAACAGGAGGGCTCAGTGCTCCGCAGTGTTGTGGGGAGAACAGGGCAGGTTTACAATTTACTTTAGTTCTTTGGTGCAGCACCTCCAGTCAGCATGGATCCTCTGTGATAGCAGCAGGATGGCCCATACTGACACCTTTCTTTCAGCAGCAAAACATTGAAATACACTGGTGATGGTTCCATGGTATTTATTGCAATCAGAGCAGATATACAAAGCAGGTGCATTCTTCTCCCAGCTTCCCCTATTGAAGGCACTCTGGTTAAGGCTTAGGCCCAGACCAGGCCTTCTGGACTCCTCCTCACATCCCTAGTGAGATGAAGGGTAGATGGTGCTCACTCCACAGGGGGAGGAAAGAGAGAGAGGAGACTTTAGAAAAGTGCCGGTATTTATAGCCTGGGCTGTGACTGTAACTCTGACTCTGACAAGTCAGATTTGGATACTGATAGGCCCTCACATCCAGTGTGTGGTCCAATCAGTACCCACCCCTCAGGCTGGCACTCTCTGGCTGTTGCTAAGGCCCAGCCTTGGATACATCTAATGAATCCAAGGCTCCAAAAACACGCAGGTCCTTTAAGAAGGAATTCTCCCATCCACTGCCTGCACCTAACAGGTCTTACACTGGTAGGGCCCAGGAAAAGACATAGCGGCCGGGAGGCTATGCTATATGTACATAGCGCTTCACAGTAGTAATACACGTGACAATCAAATAATACAAATAACAGGTCATGGGAATAAATGCTTCAGACATAAAAGTAACATTTTGGAAGAGGATTCCCTGCTCCGAAGAGTTTACAATCTAATTGGTAGGTAGGAAGAACCTACAGAGACAGTAGGAGCGCATTCTGGTAAGTGTGTCTGCAGGGGGCCAAGCTTTTATGTGTCTAGTATTATCCATGGTGCTACTCATATACTTCTTTAAGCAAGTGTGTCTTAAGTATCTGGCCGCTCCTCCTTCTCTTAACGTGCACCACAAAACTGGAACAACCTACCAGAGACCCTCACATCCACTACCAGTTTATGTTCTTTCAAAACTAAGGCTGTCTCACATTTTAATCTGGTCTGTAACTGTTTCATAAGCCTATAATATATATTTTCTTTAACTATGCACGCTATGGTATTTGGGACCAAGACTAAATTTGTAAAGCTTCCAGTGACTGAGCTCCTGATTAGAACCAACGCTAACACCACCCTAACACCTGTCACTAGTTTTAAATACCTGGGCTTATGGTTTGACTCCCACTTAACATTCGGGATGCACATTGATACCCTGACAACCAAGACCTATGCCAAACTAGGGGTACTTTACAGGAAGAAATCCTCCCTAAGTCTCCTGGTCAGAAAGCGTATTGCACAGCAGATGCTAATGCCAATTATTGACTATGGAGACATAGTATATGGCTCGGCTCCTCAAACCCACCTTAGCAAACTTGACACCCTCTACAATTCAATTTGTCGTTTTGTTCTCCAATGCAACTACAACACACATCACTGTGAAATGCTCAAAGAACTAGATTGGTCATCACTAGAGTCTAGGCGCAAAGTTCACCTTTCCTGTCTCACCCTCAAATACTTTCTGGGCAAGCTACCCAGCTACCTGAACAAGCTCCTCACCCCTACCACATGCAGCACCTATCACCTGAGATCAGACTCCAAAACACTATTCATGGTCCCAAGGCTCAACAAAGTATCCGGACGTTCCTCCTTCTCCTTCCGTGCACCCCAAAACTGGAACAACCTACCAGAGACTCTCATATCCACCACCAGCTTAAGTTCTTTCAAATCTAAGGCTGTCTCACACTTTAATCTGGTCTGTAACTGTTTCATACGCTCATAATATATATTTTCTTTAACTGTGCACGCAATGTCTTGTATATAATGTATACCTTGTTCATTTATGTAACTGTATTTGTAACCATGTATTATTTTGTTTTACTCTGTGCCCAGGACATACTTGAAAATGAGAGGTAACTCTCAATGTATTACTTCCTGGTAAAATATTTTTATAAATAAATAAGGTGGGTCTTAAAGGTGAATAGAGAGGGTGCTAGTCGGGTATTGAGGGGAATGGCATTCCAGAGGTGTGGGGCAGTCAGTGAGAAAGGTTTAAGGCGGTAGAGGGCTGTAGATACAAAGGGAGTAGAGAGAAGACATGCTTGAGCAGAACGCAAGAGTCGGAATGGTGCATAGCGAGAAATTTGGGCTAAGATGTAAGGAGGCGCAGAAGCGTGTAAAGCTTTAAAAGTAAGGAGAATTGAGTGCGAGATTTAGGATTTGATAGGAAGCCAGGAGAGGGATTTCAGCAGGGGAGACGCCGAGACAGATTTCGGAAAGAGTAGAATGATTCTGGCAGCAGCGTTTAGGATAGATTGTAGGGAGACAGGTGAGAGCAGGAGATTACAGTAATCGAGACGGGAGAGAATGAGTCAGAATATTAGCAGTTGAGCAACAAAGGAAAGGGCATATCTTTGTAATATTTCGGAGGAAAAAGCGACAGGGTTTAGAAACGTTTTCAATGTGAGAGGACAATGTGAGAGAGGTGTCGAGTGTGACCCCTAGGCAAAGTGCTTTGGCTACTGGGTGAATGATGGTACTTCCAACAGTAATGTGGAAGGAGGTAGTAGGGCCAGGTTTGGGAGGAAGTATGAGGAGCTCTGTTTTTGCCATGTTACGTTTAAGTCGGCGGAGAGCCATCCAGCATGATATTGCAGAGATACATTCAGAAACTTTGGTCTGTACAGCAGGTGTAAGGTCGGGGGTGGAAAAGTAGATTTGTGTGCCGTCAGCATAGAGGTGATATTTAAACCCAAGAGATGTGATTAGGTCACCTATGAAATATAATGCTTTAGCTACAGTATTACTGAATTTAGCTCCTTAAGAACTCCTACTGTAGGTACATGCCATCAGGGCCAGGTGCTTTATTTACTTTAATTTTATCAAGCCACTTATGCACTTCTTTCTCAGTTAACCAAGTGTTTGTTAATATAGAGGGTTTCGCTTTCTCTTGTGAAACTATTTTTGCAATTGATTCCCCTCTGGTAAATACAGAGGCAAATAATTTTGCCTGTTTGTCTGTTTTTTTCCTTATTTCCAATCATTTGGCTGACCATCTAACATTGAAAGGGTCCTATATTTTATTTTCTAATATTTTTGTTATTAAAGTACTTAATTTTTTAGGGTTGATCTTGCTTTCTGTTACAATCCTTTTATCATTTTCAATTTTGCTAATTTGATTGCCCTTTTGTAACTTTTGTGACATTCCTTATCATTCTGATATGATGCCTCCATACCTTCTGACTTTGAGAATCTAAAAGCCTGCCTCTTCCTTTCCCTTTCCTTCCTTACCTGTTTATTTAGCCACATCGGTTTGGATTTGTTTCTTTTTTATTTATTATCCAATGGTACACTTGTACAAGTCTCAATCATTTGGGTAATGTAATTGTCTTTAATCACCCCCACTTGTTTCCTTTCATTATAATGCTAATCTTATTGCTCCAGTCTGTCTGGATAATTCAAATCACCCATTATGCAAACATAACCTAGTTTTGATGCCTTCTCCATATGCAAAAGTATTTTGGTTTACCCAATCTCACAGATAAAGTATTTGTTAGTTTATAGCATATCCCTACAAACACTTACTTTGTCATTTTTACCTCCATTGCTAATTTCTAGCCACAAGGTCTCTACATTTTCATAATTCCTTCATAAAAATCTTCCCTTATAACAGGTTATAAATCCGATTTAAGATATACACATTCTCCACCACCTCTTCTATTTACTTGATCCACCCGAAAAAGGGAATAACCCTTTAAATGAACTTCCCAGTCATGAGTTTCATCCCACCATGTTTCAGTAATGCCTATGATATCATACTGCTCCCTTGTAGCTATTAATTCAAGATCCCCTTTTTTATCTCTCAGGTTTCTTGCAAGCATGCATTTAAGTTTTATTTCCAGTCTGTGGTATTGTTATCTTATCTACTCCTGCCTTTGGATTTAGTTTTTTTATATACGTTCACTAGTGTTATCTGTATTTAATGAGTGTCTCGCTGCTTGCCAAACTCCCACTTTCCCCAGTCTCCCTCCATGAGCCCTAGCCCTTTCCCCATTCGTAAACAAACAAAATAAAAAGTAAGCGCTTAACCCCAAAAAATCAATATTATTATACAACAATGAAATTGTGTATTGAATATAAATATGTAATGATTTACTAGTCAATCATTTACAATTTACCGCAAACAAACTCTGTACTTTCCCTAAAAAAAAAATTGAGCTGCTGAGAAAAAGAACCGACCCCAAGGTCCATGAAGAAAATGAAATATATAAAGTCCAGTGCAAATTCCTCGAATTTAGGAGAAATATAAAAAAAATCCAATTAGTTTGATATATAAAGCTCCTGCTGATACAAAATCAATTAATATGTTCTATACATATAAATGTAATAAGTGAATACTTTAGAGACTTTAACAAAATTAGATTTAATTGTATAATTAGTAAATATTCAGTTAAAAAAATATATAGACTGAAAAAAATATATTTAAATAATCTAATAAAAACTTTCGTGTTGCAAAATATTTAGAAAAAAGTGTATATTCACATGAAGTGCCCAATAATTATAAATGAAACAATGCTTAAAATAAATTTATGTCAGATACTAGTTCCCCACAGTCCTGGGTTTTCTTATCAGAATGCAGAGAACTGCAGCATTTCTAATATCCAGTGCTTCTTCAATCAATCATCATAGCAAAGAAGAGAGAGAAGAAAAAAGAAGATAAACACCAATAGTGTAATATGTTTTTTGTACCAAAAATGAAAAACTTATTCTGGGATTATAAACACTCGCAATAAAAAATCTTGAATAAACATGTCTTATTTTAGAGAAAGCAGCAGATTTGTGTCAACAAAGAAATTGTCATGATGCTTGCTATGGCTCCGACCGTGCGCACAAACCCCTGTCTGTTGTTATTTCATTTGTAATACTTTTTGGTATATGGGGGGCAATTCTTTGTTTTATATTATTAGCCCTTGCGTATATAATTTTGTGATTAGCAGGTAATATCTCTTTTAGGTATGGGTCTGTTTGGAGAACCTTAGAATGTTTCTTGAGAATAGATTCTATACTTTTTGAAGCCAAGTTAAATTTAGTGACAAGAGGAACACAGCCTTGTTTTCTGTATTTTTTCTTTGTTGAAAATCTTTCTGTATCAATAAATCTTCTTTCTTTCCCCCCCTCCCACGCTTTTAATTGTGCTGTCTCGATTAAATCCACTTTATATTTACGATCCAAAAACTTTTGCTTAACTTTTCTGATCAAGATACATTCTGTCATCTATACAGTTTCTCCTTATTCTTTGAAATTCTCCAAATTGTATAGTGGATTGCCATCTAGGATAGTGATTACTGGAAGAAAAAAAAGTAGCAGTTTATATCTATATTGTCATTTTTTTAGATTTGACTATTACACTCTACATATTGTGACAGAGTTACTGACTCAGTAGGCTGGAATGGAGGATATGTGTACCGTCCAGCACGGAATCAGTTAACTACTTCTGGAGAAATGTATGCACCTGCAGCCTAATTAAGCAGGATTCCAGAGAGACTGCAGGTTTAAAAAAAAGCAGGAAGTGATTCAGAGAAAGAGAGAGAGACTGTTTTCCCCAGAGAAGAGGGGGGGGGGGGAGATTCGGCTCCAAGTGAAAACATTGGATTTTCCACAAGAGGGAGAGTGTAGCCATGCCTGGCTTGTCTACTAGTCTGCCCTCCCTGACATGCAAGCCCTGGTAACAGTGCAGGCAATAGCAGGACCAATCCAGGGTTTTCCCCACAACAGCAGCAGCTTCCTTGAGTGACAGGGTGTGAAGGTGAGGGAGTAACCAGGCTCTCAATAAAGGTTTTAAGCCTGTCCGGTAACCTCCATATTTGGGATATGAGCTCTTGAGCCTGTTTATTGCATCTGCAATGTATGTGATTATGTGACAATAAAGCATTTTCTGTGTTTTACCTTCCAATGGGTGTCAGCAAGCAGAGATTGCTAGGCTATGAGTTTCACGGGGTGGCGGGGGAGGGGGGGTGGTTGTTACGGAGAAAGTTTTGTCAGAATGTGTCTAGGTAGCGGGGTTCCAGAGTTGCTGGATACTCCTTAAATGTACCCGGGAATCAGGTCAGATTCCCGGATACATTGAGACACATTGCTCTGGAAAAATCTCCCATTGAAAATGCTTGCGCGACTCACCGCTAGGTTTCCCTGCTTCAGCCCAGACCAGAAAGGTAAATGGGGCATTGGGATGTGTGGTATCCCAGAAATGGTAACAGGGTCCCTAGGTTAAGGGGTGATGCCCAGTTAATGCCCTGATCACCCAGAACCTGGTATAGGGATTCTGGGGTTATTCCAACCATAGATAAGATTGCAAGGGTTTTTAAAAATCTAAGTCCGGTTTTCAGTGTGTGGGGATAAGGCTGGTGAAAATTAACTTGCACGCTTTTTCATTCTATTCCTCATAACCAAAGGACTTAGAAAAAATTGCGAAAGTACATTATATTAAAGTGTATAAAAGTACATATGCATGTGCACGGTATATGAGCTGGGGACTTCCAGGTCCACGATTCTGAAAGACCATGTGGCTACAAAGCTTGGTGCCATCAAGTCTGCTCGAGTCCCGGACATGAAAGCCTCAGAGGTTGCCATGGTGTTAAAGCCATTTGGGCAGCGGAGTTAGCCACAAGTACTCACGTCCTGGGATGAATGGAAGTCATCGGATCACCATTTGAGGAGCCTAACTCCGTCGGTGGCTTCTGACAGACAAGTGACAGAGGTGCCAGGTTGGCGCATGCCCTTGTCAGATTCCAAATCCAAGCTTGCCCGGCTTAGATAGACTGGCAGCTCTCTGATAGGCTGGTAGGATTCTTCCCACGCTCGGATTGGCTGGAGTATTTCATGAATAAACTCTGAAATACTATAAGAAACCCTCAGCCAATCCGGACGAGAGATTCTCAGAGATTCTAAGCGCCAAGACAGCAGCGGCAAATTCGAAATCTCCACAAGATCCACTGTGTGTACGTCTGTTTCTATGGAATAAATGACAATTTGTTTTACTATCTTGTTTTGCTCAGTGAATTATCCCAGTAAAAAGGTGTAAATACCTGGTCTCCTGTGACACAGTGGAGGAAGTGGGCAAGGAGAGGGGACAGCAGGTGCCAGAGCCCTGTACACCCCTGTGTGTTACCAGTCTCTCTCAAGGGGGAGAGACACATAATACATTTAGTATTGCAGCCCCTTAAGTACGGAGGAAGAAGGTCCAAGGTCTGAGCCCCTTATTGGGCAGAACACAGGCCTTGGGAGTGGGTTGTGATTACCATACCCCTGACTCTAATAGGGAGTCAGGGAAAAGATAGGACCAGCTCTGGAGGCCGCAAGCCCCAGAGTTGGAGTCTAGGGACCATCCGGAGGGTGAGAGGCCTGAAAGTGTTGCTGTGCAGTGTACAGTATACTTATACAAGCTGTATGCAATAAACACTGTTCCAGTTAAAATATACTCCTGCCTGGTGTGCAATCTGTCAGGGACTCTTGAGTGTAGTTCTCCTGCAGGGATTGTCTCCACATCTCTGGAGCCTGCAAGAGATAGAGGCACTGACACGGTGAAGAAGAACCAGTTAATACCCCAGAAGCCTGTCCAACACCACTGGAGGACCACCCAGTATCCTGTGAGCGAGTAGTTAACCAGCACATGACACTGTGTAGTGGCATAATCTCCCAGAGGGTGGGGGAAACACCGCCACATAAGAATGAACGCCATTTTTGTAAGCTCGATTAAAAAAAATAAACTATCGTCCCACCAGTTTTTACTTCAGTGTTATCGTTCTATAAATCCTATAGCACAGCAACTGATAGAAAAGATTCAGTCTGGAAGAGCTGCATGGAGAGACTGCGTCTCCATGCATGGCTCTTGCAGGCGATCGTACAGTTGAAATATTAATTTTAATCATCGTGTACGTCAGTAGAGGGTCTCCTGAGCTGAACCACATTGATTTCAGCCTCATTTGACCCTCTAGTTCCCGAGATACAGGCCCCAGTATGAGGTGCCGGTAAACCCTGTGCTTTTAAAACTCCTGTGTCACATGACCGGGGGATTGAAATCCTGCAAGGGGTAGCCAGCGCCCCATAACGGGGTCTGTATCTTGGGAAGTAGGGTCCCCAATACTGAAATCAATGCAGTTCAGCTCATAAGACCCCCTGCTCCTGCACATAGTATTGAAACCCCCATAAAAAAATTCAAATCATTACGGTAGCGGCTAGCTGCTAAGGTAATGAAGCAGCTTTAATTAAATTTTTACTAATAGTGTCCGCATTGATTTCAGCCTCGGGACCCCCTGATTCCTGGGTTACAGGCCCCTGCACACCTGTGGAACAACCCAGTGACCACGGACACCCGCAGGCACCACACGCGGAGACCCCTGGAGCCCCCGCCTGTGTCTGGTATCATTCCTGTCCAGGAAAAAAATGCTTTATGCATCTCAATATTTTTAGCACCAACTAAAGGTTGAGAGATTTTAAAAGTTGATAAGCTTATCACTGCCTTGTGAATATCTAATACTGGCAAAAAAAAAGTGATTTTTACTTTTTTTGACCTATTGGATGACTTTTTTGCCTATGGTCGCTAAAAAGTCATTATTGCGCATACTGCAGTGTTATCACTGCTTTGAGAATAGCAAAGGAGGCAGTATTGCGCAATAAGGGCATTTATCGACCATTAAACCACTTATCACAGCTTTGTGAATCAGCCCCTTAATATGCTTGGCTACTGCTTATTTATTAGCTGTGTTACCTGGCCAGATCCTTTTTTTGCCTAAGCAACCACCTTCTCAATGCCTTAACCCCGTAGACCCCTGCCAGGGGCATCCCAAGTTGCTTGGTCTGAGGCTCTTTTTTATACATTCTACATGTAACTGGTTTGTTTCTTGCATTGACTGGTATTGTGCTCTCTTCTCTTGATTTGTTTATCCGGCACTATATTTTTATGAGACCTTGGGATGTCGTCTTGTGACTGTGGCTATGTTGGTGCACACTAAAATCAATGTGTTTGCTTGGTCTTCACAAGGTAAGTAATTATCTATAAAAACTCTGTGTAAACCTACAATACATGTAAACTGTCCCTGCTGCTAAAATTAGCAGCCTCTATGACTCATGAAAATGTTATATAAATGTAGCCCCGGTCCCCTGCGCGGTTCCCGGAGACCCCCCTCCTTGATCGCCGCGCGGTCGCGAGTGCCGCCGGAACCAGCGACGGACCTGCCGGCTGCTTGCAAGGGTGGGGGCCGGAGCAGGGAGCGCTCTGTGGCGCACCCGGCTAGCGGGGGCCGCCATTACGAATGCTCGCGCATGCGCAGTGATTGCGCATGCGCAGATATGGCTAGGGAGCTGCTGCGGCCATTAGGAAGTTGCGCATGCGCAGAGGAATCGCGCACGTGGCCTCAATGTATCTGTAGCCTCCGCGGGACTACAAGTCCCATGAGGCTTAGGGCCAAATACACCAGGTGTCCCAGAGTGGCCAATGAGGGCCAAGGATTCTTGGCAAGAGGGAAAGAGATACTTTTCGTGGGTTTTGCAGAACGTGAGTTGGAGCTGGGAGCTGGGTGAGTTAGGGTGTGTGTGCAGGGAGCAGTAGCCCCTGGCACTAGGCCTAGTTACCCCCAGAGGCCCCAGATAATTTACCATTGCCCCAGTTTGTGGTTGCTTCAGGGACAGGCCCTACTTGAGGAGTTCTGCCCCTTTAGCTGTTTGGGTTAAGTTAGAAGCCACTCAGTAGTGCGCAGCCTGATTACTGGGTCTGGGCTCAGACCCCCCAGAGTTATATAGAGACTATCTTCTCGGAGGTCACGCCAAGCAGTGACTGTGGCCTGCCGGCTACAGGCGGATCCCCGTCAAGGTACAGACGGTGCGGAGCTGTGGTGATATTATCCACGCTGGAATATACCCCACACGTAGGAGGACATCACGTCGGATTAGGCGGATCCAATCCAGTGGAATAGCTGCACCCGCGGGTTGGAGCCCCGGGCTTGTATCTATAAATAGTGCACTAACACGTCAAGGGATAGCGCTATCTCCAACACACGTGGGTGGGGTTTGGACATAAGGTACTTTGGGGAATACCTATGTTGATGTGTGCACCCGGTGCACGTCCATGGTGTGTGTATACGCATTATTCTGTGTGGTACAGGTACAGGAGTTATTATTAGTAGTTACAATAGTAAACAGTTATTAGCATACACTGTGTGTGTGTTTTATTATTGTGGTTCCTGTAAGAGGACCATCCCACTCAGGTGGGAACCCTTACAGGTGGAGGCGCTGTGTACAAATGATCAGGTAACCCCAGGCTCCCAGTGGCGGAGGTTCAGGCCTTCTATGAGCATATCAGGTAACGCACCAACCCTGCTAACACGAGTGTAGATTTCCCCACATGGTCCCTATCTGCGATTGGGGGGGGGGGGGGGAAGGTGTTACATAAATTATACATTAATGTGGGATATTGGAGACTTTATTAGAGGGACTCTACATAAAATAGTATGTGCAGAGATTGTAGAAAAGCTGAAGAGAGACCAATGTACAAATATGCGAACAGGTGCAATGCGTGGCACCAAATATAGCTGTGTAGTTTAGCTCCATTTGTTTGAAATCATCCAGAGCAAGGGGAAGTCGTGAATATTAAATAGTGTTCCAGGAGTCAACATATTCTATCCATGCCAGTTCACTTTGTAAACAAACAATGTTGTGAACTGTTTGAGTAAATATTGCAATACAACAAAATATATAACCAAATTAAGGTATTTGATTCAGGGAAAGATAAATGTTTAAAAATATTACGACATGTCAGCATATGGCAAAAAATTATGTTAACAACTAGTAGTGCTTGTACTGCCAAATGGAGAGTTTTTAGTAAGCCAGAAGCAGTAATTAGTGCTATAGGTCATCAGCAAAGTACCCGTATTGCTAGTTATTTAATTGGCTATACAAAATACCCATTTTTAAATCTTGTCATTAAGCGAAGGACTAACTCTGTGGGGTCCCCTTCAGATGCATGGACCCCCGCAGCGTTAATCCTTCCGGGCCCCAAAACTTGCTGTTCTTGTGGCCACATTTGGGCCACGGGTGTCTGCATTTTTCTCCACGGCCACGAGGACAGTAAGTCCTGCTACAGCTGTATTCATTTTTGTGTTTTTTACAGCTCACATAGGTTGTACTTAGGAATAGAATGCAACTTAATTTACAAACTTGTGGAGATCAGGTCTAACATTTAGGAAAATGAGTCCCTGTCCCTATGAGCTTACAATCTAATTAAATATGATTTTTTTGCTAAATAATGGCAATTGCAAAATATCAATCTAAACCTTTGAAGAATGCCAAAAATATAAAATTGTGATTTACAATGGCTTCACTAACTGCTTTACTTAAAATATTGACATGCTACTAAAGAATGAGGGTTGCCTTAAATTATATGCAAGATAATTAAAACGAATTCTCACATGTCTTATACTGTAAACATACCCTGCAATAAATGTAAAAAGGAAGTTTATGTGTACATTAAACTTAGAACAAACTGGTTTAAGACAATAAAAACAAGTTTATTGGAAGCAAGAACTCTTTGTGGTGGCCATGTTTGTGTCTTTCTATAAGCAAGGTATACCAGGTTCTATTTATCAGCATTCCCATTGTGCAATTGTGGGGAACAAACTGCATTTAATGCATCAAAGAAAATACCCTTGAAAAGCAAAATATTTGATCGTTAATGCTATTAGTGTGATTACTATAAACAAATAGGTTAAACATATTTTAGTGGTGAACATATTAAGTTTGTACTGGACTCTACGAGTTTAAAAACTACTGGAGAATTTCTCATGACATATGTATTATGTATATCTTTATTTATATAAGGCCATTAATGTACATAGCGCTTCATAGCAGTAATACACATGACATACTCATATTCATACCATGACATGACATAATCATAATCATACCGTATTTCCTAGATTCTAAGGCGCTATCGATTGTAAGACGCACCATTGATTTAATTATAATTTTAGGGGACAAAAAAGAAAAGAGCAGACGTACACTTGCCTAGACAAGTGAAAAAGAGACCCTTATATAACTAGCACTCAATGAAGTGTTATGTGATATATACAAAATAAAACTGAACCTTTATTGGTTTTCCAAATTAATATATATATGATTGGTATGAGCACTAAAACACAGACGGACAACACTTTTAACAGCTGGTCACATAGACGATTAAAACAAGTATTAAACAGTACACATCCAAGCCGAAAGCTAATGGTTAGGATGGTATACAGAAGGACTGATTAATATATATGTGAGGACTGGCACCTTGAATTGCTAACGGTGTTAATGTAAGGGGTGCCTCAAGGTGGTAGATGTATATACGTTTAAGTATGGTGTATAATAGGTAAGAACCTAACACCATAAATACCACTCTTGACTAAGTAGTCACTAAAATGGTGTAATACCTGGCTGCAATAAAGGAGTAGTAAAGGGGGGCGGTTTAAGACAACGCCCCACTTGTTGGTAGTAATTGTCTTATATATACATGGAGAAGTTGTCAAATCAAGTGTAATGGATGCAGCATATAATATGAATGCTTTAGGCTAGGTTCTGCCAAATTAATTGCATTCACATTATATTATACCAGGGTGACATTTAAAACCAATCACATAAAGTTGTCCTTGTTCGCAACGCAATTAAAAGAACTGAAAAATATCAGAGTAGGCTACTGTGTAGCTAGATATATGAGGTTGGTGAATAAGTAGCTCCAAATTAATTGTATCGGCAGCTAACAGTAAAATATCCACAAAACAACCTAGCAATGGTGTGTGGTGTACTCAGAACACCAGAGCCTATTAGGAGCAGTATATGGTCAAATAGTCACTTGTCAGTTTATAATGATACCCGATATTTAGTATTAGACCATAAAATCTTAACATTTAGTATTAGTTAAGAACTACTGTTCCATTCCTCTGTGGTTACATCGACCTCTGGGTATTATCTTGTTAGGTATTTAGGGGTACACTGGGTACAGAGCCCCAGCGGGGAGTGTGTTAATGGGTACCCTAATCAGCGTGGTATATTGATGAATACGTAGACGCAGATGTTGGAAGGGAGCGATGGTATCAGGAACACCCCAAAAAAGTAAAAGATACAAAGAAATATTGTGCAGTATAATGGCATAGGTTTGGAATAGAGAAAAAATATTGGCTCTATAAAGTGCCTACTTACAACAGGTAAGTGATAAAATCAGCATTGAATAGATCAACAGGTAGGTTGTATACCGCAGCTGCAGGAACCCAAAACGACTGGTGATGTCAGGTAGATCTCTCTCAGGTAAGGATATCAAGGAGAGACAAGGAGAGACGATTGTGCAGATAGAAGATTCAATTTTTATAGATAAAACACAATAAAAGAAATGTACTCACAATAAGTACATATAAAATGTACACATAGCGTTTGCTTTGAGGCAGGTGAGCGCTGGGAGATGGACTGTCCGCTGTAGTACTTCCAAGTCTTCCTCGCCGGATCGCGGTGGGTGGCGTGTGATGTCACATCCGGTGCTGGAGTGACGGCTTCCGGCGTGGCGTGCAAGGAGGCAAACAGCAGAGGGACACAGCTAACTCGGCACCTGCAGCTTCTCAGCAGTTGTGTAGGCTGCAGACGGCTCAAAGAAAGCTCTACGCGTTTCGCTGTGTTAGCCACAGCTTCCTCAGGAGCAAGTGATACCCTAGTGGGTTCTAAGTATATATAGTATGTGCAATTAGCATAATTAAAAAATACTGAGCTAAAATTAACGCAGGTCCTCCTCCTTAAAGGTACATGACTCTGCGGTCAAAATGAACAGCAGAAATGATATTAGACCCTTTGGTCAAAAACAATACATAGCATAAGATAACGACTCATAACATAAATAGAAAGGTGGGAGAGAGAAAACAAAATAACAAAATAATATGTTGCTGTCTACATCTTTAAAATAGGATCTTGTATTCAGAGTCCCTTCCTTTATATAAATATTGAGGTCCAAAAAGTTATGCGATGTTTTACTCGTTACAGATGTAAATTTAAGATTAGAGGTGTTAATATTCAAGTTCTCAAGAAACATATCTAAATCTGCTTGCTCACCCCGCCAGATAAGAATGATGTCATCGATGTA
This sequence comes from Ascaphus truei, assembly GCF_040206685.1. Classification (NCBI taxonomy): domain Eukaryota; kingdom Metazoa; phylum Chordata; class Amphibia; order Anura; family Ascaphidae; genus Ascaphus; species Ascaphus truei. Next base: position 144,163,460 of record NC_134485.1, on the reverse strand, counting down.
GCGCCGCCACAGGACAAAGTCCGCCCCCAGAACGCCATTGAGCCAGATGTTGTTTTCCTCCCAATATCCCATAAAGAGATTGGCGTAACTGGGGGCAAACTTCGTTCCCATGGCGGTGCCACATTTCTGAATATAATAAACAAATTCGAATAGGAAGAAATTATTTTCTAGTATAAACAAAATGGCGTCTATAATAAACTCAATTTGTACATCATTCAATTCAGAATCCTGACTTAAAAAATATTTCACAGCTTCACAACCCAAATTATGTCTAATAGAGGTATATAAAGATGCCACATCTATAGTGACCATAATGTACTCTTCCTTCCACTCTATGTTATCTAAAAGTAGAAGTATTTCCGTGGTGTCTTTTAAGAATGATTTCAAAGTTTTTACATAGTTGGCTCAATGGCGTTCTGGGGGCGGACTTTGTCCTGTGGCGGCGCTACATCGATGACATCATTCTTATCTGGCGGGGTGAGCAAGCAGATTTAGATATGTTTCTTGAGATTTTGAATATTAACACCTCTAATCTTAAATTTACATCTGTAACGAGTAAAACATCGCATAACTTTTTGGACCTCAATATTTATATAAAGGAAGGGACTCTGAATACAAGATCCTATTTTAAAGATGTAGACAGCAACAATTACATCCTCCGTTCAAGCTGTCATCACCATCTATGGATGGACAATGTACCATATAATCAGTATAGGAGGATGCGTAGGAACTGTACTGATGAGACCACCTTTGAAGAGCAATGTAGAATTTTAGAATCACGTTTTATTCAAAAAAATTATGATAAAGATATCCTAGACACAGCTTTCACAAAAGCTAAAATTCTTGACAGAAAGGAGCTAATTAAGCCTAAGAATAAAGCTTTAAAGAAAAATAATCACTTTGACACAGCTTTTCTTACATCGTTTAATAGGGAATCTAAAAATATTAGTAAAATAATACATAAACATTGGCACATTCTGCGTAACGATGAAATCCTGAAAAATGAAATTCCAGAGCATCCTAAAATTATATTCAAAAAAGTACAACATTTAAAAAATATCATTGCCCCAAGCGCCATAAAAAGGTCTGACACCAATAATAAAGGATGGTTTCAGAAACTTGAGGTTTTTTTTGGATGCTCGACATGCAAAGCCTGTGAATATAAACAATTAGACAAAAAAAACTTTAGAGGCAATAATAGGACGGAAGATTTCAGGATTAAACAATATATGAACTGTTACACAAAATATCTAATTTATGTGTTAGAATGTCCCTGTGGGCTACAATACGTGGGCAAAACTAAAAGAGCTTTAAAAACACGTATTGTAGAACATCTTAGCAATATCAGACGAGGAGTTTTGACCCACAGTGTTTCTAAACACTTTGCTATGTATCATAATTCTAGCACTAAGGGTTTAAAATTCACTGGTATTGAAAATGTTATGCAACATTGGAGAGGTCGCAGCAGAGATGTTGATTTAAGCAAACGCGAGATGTTTTGGATTCATAGGTTAAACACCCTTATACCAAATGGGCTTAATGCAGATTTTGAAATAACACCATTTCTTATATAATTTTCCATCGCCTGTGCAATCGAATCATCATCTCTGCTGTACCTTTTCCATGTTTTATTCTACCTCACTTGTCCCACTCCTTCCCCCCCTTCCCTTTTCCCTGTTGCATTGTCTTTTAGCCATTTATGCCATGTATACTGTTTTTACCCTCATATCTGATATTATTTTGTTTTCTCTCTCCCACCTTTCTATTTATGTTATGAGTCGTTATCTTATGCTATGTATTGTTTTTGACCAAAGGGTCTAATATCATTTCTGCTGTTCATTTTGACCGCAGAGTCATGTACCTTTAAGGAGGAGGACCTGCGTTAATTTTAGCTCAGTATTTTTTAATTATGCTAATTGCACATACTATATATACTTAGAACCCACTAGGGGTATCACTTGCTCCTGAGGAAGCTGTGGCTAACACAGCGAAACGCGTAGAGCTTTCTTTGAGCCGTTTGCAGCCTACACAACTGCTGAGAAGCTGAAGGTGCCGAGTTAGCTGTGTCCCTCTGCTGTTTGCCTCCTTGCACGCCACGCCGGAAGCCGTCACTCCAGCACCGGATGTGACATCACACGCCACCCACCGCGATCCGGCGAGGAAGACTTGGAAGTACTACAGCGGACAGTCCATCTCCCAGCGCTCACCTGCCTCAAAGCAAACGCTATGTGTACATTTTATATGTACTTATTGTGAGCACATTTCTTTTATTGTGTTTTATCTATAAAAATTGAATCTTCTATCAGCACAATCGTCTCTCCTTGTCTCTCCTTAATATCCTTACCTGAGAGAGATCTACCTGACATCACCAGTCGTTTTGGGTTCCTGCAGCTGCGGTATACAACCTACGTGTTGATCTATTCAATGCTGATTTTATCACTTACCTGTTGTAAGTAGGCACTTTATAGAGCCAAGATTTTTTCTCTATTCCAAACCTATGCCATTATACTGCACAATATTTCTTTGTATCTTTTACTTTTTTGGGGTGTTCCTGATACCATCGCTCCCTTCCAACATCTGCGTCTACATTGTCTCGAGGGGAATCTGCACATATTCCCCGTAGGAAGGTTGAGAATTTGTTTTCTGTTACACTATACAGTGTATACTTACCTTATACATACATATACATATGTATATACATACCTTATATGTGTAATTATCACTTTAATCACCAGCACTGCTGTCTAGCGCCGTTCTAAATCACTGGGTTTCAATATTGATGAATACCACAGAATATCTAGTAGTGCGAGGAGTATCAAGTCAGTGCCTGTATCTTTTCAAGGTAAGTATTAGTATTAGTTGGTATCCAGAATAGCATAAAGTGTCCAGCTGAGAGAATAACTTGAGCTGTGTACGTACCTTTCCTTACTTAGTAACCTTGTTCTGTGGTGTTCATTAATACTCCACGCTGAGCAAAGGATACAAATTCTGGATACCAACTGATACTAATACCCTAAATAGAGACAGGCACTGACTTGATACTGCTCGCACTACTAGAGTAGAAACAGTATACAGTTAGACACTTAAGTATCCAAGATATACATTCAATAAAGAGAATCACCTGGAGACCACTGCTTCAGTGATATACATTTAAGGCTTCTCTATATGGTACTTTCTATTTTCAGCCAACTTGATATTCTGTGGTATTCATCAATATACCACGCTGATTAGGGTACTCATTAACACACTCCCCGCCGGGGCTCTGTACTCAGTGTACCCCTAACTACCTAACAAGATAATAATACCCAGCGGTCAATGTAACCACAGAGGAATGGAACAGTAGTTCTTAACTAATACTAAATGTTAAAATGTTATGGTCTAATAACAAATATTGGGTATCATTATAAACTGACAAGTGACTATTTGGCCATATACTGCTCCTAATAGGCTCTGGTGTTCTGAGTACACCACACACCATTGCTAGGTTGTTTTGTGGATATTTTACTGTTAGCTGCCGATACAATTAATTTGGAGCTACTTATTCACCAACCTCATATATCTAGCTACACTGTAGCCTACTCTGATATTTTTCAGTTCTTTTAATTGCGTTGCGAACAAGGACAACTTTATGTGATTGGTTTTAAATGTCACCCTGGTATAATATAATGTGAATGCAATTAATTTGGCAGAACCTAGCCTAAAGCATTCATATTATATGCTGCATCCATTACACTTGATTTGACAACTTCTCCGTGTATATATAAAACAATTACTACCAACAAGTGGGGCGTTGTCTTAAACCGCCCCCTTTTACTACTCCTTTATTGCAGTCAGGTATTACACCATTTTAGTGACTACTTAGTCAAGAGTGGTATGTACAGTATGGTGTTAGGTTCTTACCTATTATACACCATACTTATTAAACGTATACTGCACCGACACACTTTATTCGAGCAAATACCCAGTATGTACCTGGCAGATACCTGGAATGCGCCGCTCCTCACCTCTGACAAGCCCCGTTGCGTTTGCCTTCCCAGCCTGGGTTCATGCCTGGCTGACGGGCGGCTGATCTGTTAAATGATAATGATTAGGATTTAATAGGCTGCAATGCTTCGCGTGTCTACCAGATGGCATAAATTCATGAATTGTAATGCAGTATATATATATATATACAGGCATACCCCGCATTAACGTACGCAATGGGACCGGAGCATGTATGTAAAGCGAAAATGTACTTAAAGTGAAGCACTACCTTTTCCCCACTTCTCGATGCATGTACTGTACTTCAATCTTCATATAAGTGCATAACTGATGTAAATAACACATTTGTAACAGGCTCTATAGTCTCCCCGCTTGCGCACAGCTTCTGTACAGGTAGGGAGCCGGTATTGCTGTTCAGGATGTGCTGACAGGCGCATGCGTGAGCTGCCGTTTTCCTATTGAGCGATATGTACTTACTCGCGAGTGTACTTAAAGTGAGTGTACTTAAACCGGGGTATGCCTGTATACTGTGCAGTATTGCAGCCAGCGGGAATAAAATGCTTCAATCCCTGCTTGGAAAATACCTCAATGCACTCGGGCAGAAAACAGTCACAAACCTCAATACACCCGGGTATACCCGAATTCGTGGGACTAGCCGAGCTCGAATAAAATGTGTCGCCAGTGTATACATCTACCACCTTGAGGCACCCCTTACATTAACACCGTTATCAATTCAAGGTGCCAGTCCTCACATATATATTAATCAGTCCTTCTGTATACCATCCTAACCATTAGCTTTCGGCTTTGATGTGTACTTTTTAATACTTGTTTTAATCGTCTATGTGACCAGCTGTTATAAGTGTTGTCCGCCTATATTAATTTGGAAAATCAATAAAGGTTAAGTTTTATTTTGTATATATCACATAACACTTCATTGAGTGCTAGTTATATAGGGGTCTCTTTTTCATTTGTCTAGGCAAGTGTACATCTGCTCATTACCTCTCCACCCCTGGCACCTTTTTAAAGACTGTAGCAAGAGCCACTTTTACTCCCTTCTCTCCCCCATCTTTCCCTCTCTCTCTCATATTTCAGACAAAAAAGAAACACTGCCTTAGTTCCTGACTGTGCCCAGCTCCCGGGACAGCTGCGACACATTCTGCAACCTTTTGTTCTCCACAGTCAGCTCCAACACCTTGGGCTGCGTCTCCATGTTTTGGATCTTGGCCTAGTTCCAGCTCTTCCGCATCGCGATGTTGTTGTGTTCCCTCCGCAACTTGCACTCGTCGCTCTGTTTATCCAGCGACTTTTTCCCCTGCTTCTTCCCCCCACCACCACCTCATCGCTCCAACTGGTGAGGAGTGGCGGGCTAGAGGACGACAAGGCAGTGGACAAGTTCCCGCTGCTGCCCATCGACTGATTCTGCGCTCCCCACTGTTTATCCACATTGACTGATAACCCAGGTAACAGCGCATGACGGCCGGCTGCATCCCTTCTCCGTCCTCCTTCCCTTCCTGGCTTCTAGTGACTCGATCACCGGCTCCACCTTGTCTGCTTCAGCTGTGGGTAACCCAGCAGTCCTACCTGCTTCAGCGGCTCTGGCTTCCCGCCGGCTGGTTCTCCAGCAGTGCCCCCTTGCAGCCTTGTTTTTTTCTAAGACATCAATTCTAAGACGCATCTCAATTTCAGACATGTTAAAATGTGAAAAGAGTTGCGTCTTAGAATCGACGAAATACGATAAATAACAAATATTAAAAAGAAGACAGTTTCCTGGGACTATTGATTTCCTGGCCTCATAACAATGTACAGGTAAGTTCCCTTTAATAAGTGGGCAGTGTAAGCAGTAGACTATGCTGAGTATGTTATATTGTTCATTGTGCATGTTCAATAAAGTTCAGGATTATCCTGAGTTTGTAAGTGGTGTCTATGACAGTGAATAGGCCGGCTTACAAGCCACTCTCCAGGAAAAGAGGGGGGTTCTTCGATGTAGAGTAGTTGGTGTGAGTGGAGTGGTTCTGGGAGAGACTTAAGAGTGTGCAGACACTGAAGATAGTTCTCCTGCTAGAGGATTGTCCCATAGGGGATAGAGTACTAATGATAGGTGATCCAGCGCATGTATCTTGATGCTCAATAAACCTCAGACATACCAACACCCGGCATTGAATTTGAAGCATGGCTATAGATTACAGAAGAAGTGTCCATGAGGTGCACCCTGAAACCTCAGGATCGTCTTGGACTGAGGCGCTGATACCTAGAGGAACACTGTGAGCCTGTCCTGATGTCCTCCCCACAACATCGCGGAGATCTCCTGCCTCCTGTGTACCAACAGCCACAGAGTACACCGTTAGCAGCACATTTCCCAGAGGGTGGGGGAAAGAGGACTACAATTGGAGGCACTGCTGGGATAGGCATCAGGACAGGCTTTTGCAGGAAGAACGAGAGCCATGCTTCTGTCACTTATGGACTTGTCCACCGTCAGGACTTGGGTTTGGGTCTTGCCGCCCTGCACTGCTAATTTTATGGGTAAAATTAGGGAACGTTGTCCGAGGTGTCACCGGGGAGGGTGTTACCTAGACCTTAGCACAAAGCAAGCTGGGGGGTGGGTCCCTGAGGCTTCGCCAGGGAGCGTGGAACCCACATAACTACAGAAACATAAGTTGGGGTGTTTTCTGAGGCTTCACCAGGGAGCGTGGTTACCCACATAACTACAGAAGAATGTGTTGGGGCGTTCTCTAAGGCTTCGCCAGGGAGCGTGGTTACCCAATCACCAATTCTAATTATGTCTGTTGGCAGACACCTGAGAAGGAGCTGCCCTTCTATCTTAAGTGGCCCCACAAATGGAGGTGCAAAGACTGTACTTTCCTATGCAAAATGGTGGTTCCCGCTCAAAACAGGAAACCGCATGGCAGCTTGTGAAAAAAAGCTGCAAGCTAAAATAGAAAGATCTTGCTGCAAATCTATGGATTTGGCTTGGAGCCTGACCACGACATTCTGGCAACAAATCACGGATTGGCGCGAACGCCAAGTCCCACTTTGAGTTCCTAGTGGCTGTTCTCAAAACCAGAGGGAGGAGCTAAGGGCGTATCCCTCTGCTGCCCTGTTAGAGTGTGGAGATCCCACTTCACTTGCACGTGGTAGCCTTACAGTACAGATGTGCGTGTACCTACTTAATCTGCTAAAACCTTCGACGATGGAAGAAGAAAAGGGCGTGTACTTCATTCTCCCTGGAGGGCTGATGCTGATACCCAGCGATGGGGAGAATTCTCTATGCCTGGTCTGCGCGTGGGTGGGGCCTGCACTGGGATCTGCTTCCCAGTGCTCAGAATGTGCTAAACAGTACCTCCGATTCCAGGGACCTGGAGCAGAGATATCTACCCATCTACCTGAAATCACTGGCTTCATCCAGAGACTGGTGGAAGTGGTGGGACAAGCATCTGAAGCCCCGCAGCTTGACTAATGGACTATGCTCCAGCACCTGGTAAGTCCCGACTTCAAATGCAGGATTCGTCGCTCTCTCCATAATGACTCTGGGGCTGGGAATCAAAGCTAGTGGTTCCCTCCAGCCCAGCAGGAGACGTTTCTATCACAGCTGTACCTATGCCCACACCAGCCGGGATGCAGTCACGTGGCTCCCGCTGCTGCTGTACCCGCTCCCGCTCTGATCCACGCCTTGGAAGAAGCGTGCCATTGCTTGAAAAGATCAGACCAAGCCGAGCCTGCTACATCCTTGCCGTTCTGCTCGCCGCCGGAGAGATCATCCATCGCTGGACTGGTGCAGTACTTGCCAGATATCGAGGGTGATACTGTTGAGGAGAGGTCGGTCGTGACCTCCAACGATCCCGACACTATGACCCTATCATCCGTCACGAGTCCTGGTTCTTACCTGGATAGCCAGATGCCGACCTTCCCAAGATTGACGTTCCATGAGTGATGTCCTAGCACCGCCTACAGTGCCATGCCATTTGCAAGGCCCATGATCGAGCCATGGCCTATGTGAGCCATACCTACGGGGGGTGCACGGATGAAGCGATCCACAATGAGTACCCTGAGATGGACGTGACAGCCGATGCTGCTGACCTTCCGGCTTCTATGTCTGCCCCTGCTTCCATGATGGTGAGTACCCCCTCCGGGGGACCTATTCTTGCAGCACTGCCGAGTCCAGAAGCAGGGGTCGGAGCAGAGACGTTGCACTTTGGAAACACAGGCCCGGGAGGACATTGCCAAATCCTCGGGTGCTGTTGCTCGTACTCTGGGGCGTGACCAGAAATTGGCCTTATTACGGACAGCCTGCCCGGCTGCCACTCCGGCTGGGCCCCGCAGCTCCAACTCTCCAGAGAACTTGGACTTTGGAGCCCGGGACTTATTTGGTTCTGCTCCACGGTCCCGTTCATCCCGGTCACACCCTCCTGATTGTTCCCCTAAACAAGAAGGTAGCCCCAAGGGTGCGAGTTGTGACCATAGTTATAAGTCCCGGTCGTCTAGACCTGTTAAGCCCGTTATGACAGTAGCCATTCCCACTGCAAAAATAGTAGCTGTCCCTTCTACAACGACTATCTCACACGTGACTGACAATATGCCTACCGATGCAGATGAATTGCCATGGTCGGACCCACAATTTAGGGGAACATGGTGCGCAGACCTGACCCTGCTCATTATTATTGACGGTTAAATTGTACTGTGTAACATGTTGAAATTGTTATTGCATTTTCATTTTATGTGTGTACCTACAGGGTGGATGTTACGCCCTCCAGCGTCGTCGGGAGGGAATTTTAAACCAAAGGGAGAATGTAGCCCAGTCTCCTGGGACTACTGATTTCCTCACCTCATAATAATGTAAGTCCCCTTTAATAAGTGGGCAGTGTTGGCAGTAGATTATGCTGAGTATGTTATATTGTTCATTGTGCATGTTCAATAAAGTTCAGGACCATCCTGTGTTTGTAAAGGGGGTCTATGACAGTGAATAGGCCGGCTTACAAGCCACTCCCCAGGGAAGAAGGCTGGTTCTTCTATGTAGTGTAGAGTAATAAGTGTGTGAGTGGAGTGGTTCTGGGAGAGACATCAGAGTGTGCAGACACTGAAAAGAGTTCTCCTGCTAGAGGAGTATACTGAGGTCTAGTCCCATAGTGGATAGGGTACTAATGATATGTAATCCTGTGTATGTATCTTGCTGCTCAATAAACCTCAGTCATACCAACACCGGGCATAGTATTTGAAGCATGGCTATAGATTACAAAGAAGTGTCCATGAGGTGCATCCTGAAACCTCAGGATCATCTTGAACTAGAGGCGCTGATACCAAGAGAAACACCGTGAGCCTGTCCTGATGTCCTCCCCACAAAATTGCAGAGATCTCCTGCCTCCTGTTTACCAGCTAGGTATGAAACAACAGCCACAGAATACACCAGTAGCAGCACATTTCCCAGAGGGTGGGGGAAAGAGGATTACACACATAATGGGAAGAAGTACTTCAGACATAAAAGTAACATTTAGGAAAAGGAGTCCCTGCCCCAAAGAGCTTACAATCTAACTAAATATGAAATACAATTGCTAAATAATGGCAATTGGTAAAATGTAATCTGAACCTTTGATGAATGCCAAAAATATAAAATTGTGATTTCCAATGGCTTCACTAACTGCTTAACTTAAAATATTGAAATGCCACTAAAGAATGATGGTAACCTTAACTTTTGTGCAAGATAATTAAAAATAATTCTCACATGTCTTATACTGTAAACATGCCCTGCAATAAATGTAAAAATTAAGTTTATGTGTACTGTACATGAAACTGGTCTAAGGCAGCTAAAACAAGTTTATTGGAAGCAACAACTCTTTTTGGAGGACATGATTGTGTCACTCTGAGCAAGGAATACCAGGTTCTATGTACTGCTGCGACACACTTTATTTGAGCAAACACCCAGTATGTACCTGGCAGATACCTGGAATGCGCCGCTCCTCACCTCTGACAAGCCCCATTGCGTTTGCCTTCCCAGCCATGGTTCATGCCTGGCTGATGGGCGGCTGATCTGTTAAATGATAATGATTAGGATTTAATAGGCTGCAATGCTTCGCGTGTCTACCAGATGGCATAAATTCATGAATTGTAATGCAGTATATATATATATATATATATACTGTGCAGTATTGCAGCCAGCGGGAATAAAATGCTTCAATCCCTGCCTGGAAAATAACGCAATGCACTCAGGCACAAAACAGTCACAAACCTCAATACACCCGAGTATACCCGAATTCGTGGGACTAGCCGAGCTCGAATAAAGTGTGTCGCCAGTGTATCAGCATTTCCTTTGTGTAATTGTGGGGAACAAACTGCATTTAATGAATCAAAGAAAATACCCTTTAAAAGCAAAATATTTGATCGTTAATGTTACTAGAGAGATTTATTTCACCAGAATTGTGTAAGTTTTGTCTTGGTTTGTGTCTCTCTTATGAGTAGATTGACTGTGTCATGAGCTCGGTTCGCTGGTGCCTCGTCTTGCTAGAAACTGTTTGTCTGGTAGTAGATCTCTCATAAGCAAAACATTGCGGTAGTGCTGCCCATTAATCTTCACACCCAGGTCAACGAAGTGCCAGCTGGTTCGTCCCCAGGGCCAATGCACTGGCCCACACAATCAGTGTCTGACTGAATGTTGGCTGAGTGCGCAGCAGATGACGAAATGGAATGTCCTTTCAAGGGTCATCCATAGCTTAGAGACAAAAGTTCAGAGTATTGCTGCAAGCGGCCACGATAAATAGCTTTTTATCAGTGAACCTGATGTAGCTCACCATTGAGGTAGGATAGCATCTTAGCAGGGGATGACAACAATCCCAACACGCTAATATGTTTGCAGCGCTTAACTCGTGTGCTCTACACTTTCGACACTTCAATCGTAAGTCTCTCTTACGATTGTCTCTCTTACTTATGGTATTCACTAATGTTACAGAAATGACTATCTGAAGAGTGATTTGTATCTGTGTGCTTCTTGGCTCAACACCACAGCTTTCACTTCATCAATCTTGTCCACTATATGAACAGTGCGTGGGTGACCGTTACATGGATGACACTTGAAACTACTCGCGGCATCAATGTTTAAAATTACTTTTTTCAAACTCCTAGCAACTATCCTTTATCAGGAAACATTTTATGTAAGCGTTTAGGACCATACTTCTTGCTCTGCCTCAAGCACTGTGTAACATGCTTATCTTCTGCACTGAACACCATTTTGTAGCAATGCACTTGATGAGGTCATTATGCCATCACCAATTCCAAAGAATATTAATTAGATGACCAAATACTGCAATTCTTAAATGTAATAATCTACTGTGATAGATCTTGCTCAAATTTTCATGAAAATGTTGTGATTTTTTTCTGCAAGATATGAAGAAAAATAAACGGGTCCTATATTTTCTTAATATACTGTAGTGTATATAATCATCTTCAGCCCTCGTTGATCCACTGCTCTTGTAGGCCTCTCTTTTCCATGTTGCTCCAACAAATTTTCTGATTTCATCTCCCCATCTTACTTTTATCCAGTCAAGTACTAATTTTTTCCAATGATGGCCTTTGTGCAATATGTTTGGTCCACTGCTATTTTAATTTCTCTTGTGATGATGTTACTGACTTTTGTTTGCTTTCGATCCCATTTATTATTTTTCCTGATTCTTCTGGTAATAACAAGCACGTCTCCATAATTTTTTGAATCATCTCAAGCTTTTGAATCTATCTATCTATCTATCTATCTATCTATCTATCTATCTATCTATCTATCAAAGGTCCACAGCACTCCAAGTTTTGAAAAATATAAAGTTTCATTTAGTACATCAAACGATACAAAAAAATAAAAAGAGCGATGTTTGAAGCCAAAAAGCCCTTTCTCAAGCTGAGGAGCTTGAGAAAGGACTGCTTGGCTTGAAATGACGCTCTATTTTTTAATTGTTTGTATCTTATGATGTAATAAATGTAATTTTAGAAAAGGTCTACGGCACTCCAAGGTTAGAAAATATAAAGTTACATTTATTACATCTTAAGATACAAATAATAAAAAACATAGAGCAACGTTTCAAGCCAAGCAGCCCTTTCCACTATCCATGTGGAGGGTGGAACATCCCGTTATTTCACCAAGAAAGTCCAATGAGAAGAAAAAGGGGATTCCAAGATGAGGAGTATCAGGAGGGAAAAAGCCCTCCATCCAAAAGCTATACCCAGATGTAACTGTTCTCAAGTCTAATGGTATATTTAACCTGTCTGATTTGAGCCTTACATCTCATATGGCTGTATTGGGTAAAGGTTTATTTTTTTGTCCCTCCCCCAAAGATTTTGATTTGTATGTGGACCTCCAGAAGTTTGTTAGGAAGTTTACCCTTAAATAAAAAAATGTCAAGCTACCCATTCAGAATCTGATTAATGTATTGATCTTTTGAATAGCACAGCTGAATTAGCAGCTATTTCAGACCTAGTGGATTTGCTGGGTGAGCGTGAACCTATTGATAGGAGTGGGTTGCCAAAAGTATATTACATTCTGGTCTCAAACACCTCTCAGTATTTTACCCTTATCATGTAACGGTCAGTTTGTTGATATTTTTAAAACCCTGTCTGCACACAACATTGTTGCAACTCTGCAGCATGAGAATCTGCCAGGTCTGTTGGCTTCAATGCTGCCTGTGACAAGGATGAAAGTGCAATCCCCAGAGGCTGCTGGGAATTGTAGTTCTTGGTACAGCTCTTTTCTTTTTTTTTTTCTTTCAATATTTTTATTAGGCATTTAAACAATACATCAGTCATTACAGATATCATAGCCTAAAAATCATAGCCTAAAAATAATTTTTCCTGGGGGGGGGGGGGGAGTAGAGTGGCAACCGGAGCTGCCAGAGAAGAAGAAAAAAGAGGAAGGGGGGGATGCCTTCGGGGAAGGTAGGCGAGTAGAGGGGGGGGGGGGTATGGGGAAGGAAGGGGAGAGAGAGGGGGAGGGGGGGGAAACGTAGGTGGGAGGGGTGGGTAACCCATTTGGCTGTTGTAGTTTCTCTGTTTCGGACTGTTTTTTAGTCCTTACGGGGAGGAGGCGGGCCTCCGACTCGCTATGGCTGGTTGGGCAACTCTAGTAAGGAGGAGCCAGGGTTCCCAGATATCCTCAAAGGCTGGGACTTTTTGCCTAACAATGGCGGTCAGCCGTTCCATAGTCATCACTGATTCTGTTTTTAATCGTGCTCAGAGCTGGCGTGGTCGTTTTCCTCCAGGAGGCCGCAATGCAGCATCTGGCCGCGGTAAGGATGAAGGAGATTAATTTCCTGGTGGGCCGGACAATGTCCGGCATTGGCGCAGCCAACAGGTAGGTCAGTGGTTCAATAGGTATTTCTAGGTCAGTGACCTCTTTTATCAAAATTTGGACCTTGGTCCAGTATTTCACAATTTCTGGACAGGACCACCAGATGTGGACCATGTCCCCTCTATTACCATAGCCTCTCCAACATTGGTCTGATGCCAGAGGGTAGATCTGGTTTAATCGTGCTGGGGTAAGATACCAGCCAAACACGATCTTGTAAATATTTTCCTTGATTGTAGTACATAGGGAAGTTTCTGAGGCTGCCTGCCAGATTTCTTCCCAGGTCTCTCTTTCTATATGCATACTCAGATCAGCCGACCATTTAAGCATGTAATCATGCTGTTTGGGAGTCGTTGAGTGCTCTAATACATTGTATATATCCGATATTAGACCCTTCTGGTGAGTCTTAACCTCACAGAGGTGCTCGAACGTAGTGAGAGTGGGGTATTCTGGAAGAGGACAGGTGGTCCGCACAAAGTTTCTAATTTGTAGATATTTGAATATGTCCAATTCTCGAATTTTATATTTAGTCCTCAGTTCTTGATAGGTCAGGAGCTTCCCTAGGCTCAGAAGATCAGCAATCGCCTCTATACCCCGTGTGTTGAATTGGACGAACAGTTTAGATCCGCATCCCGGAGGGAATCTTGGGTTATTAAAGATAGGGGTCAGTTGAGAGCTAGTTGAGGAGAGATCATACTTGAGTTTGCATCTATTCCAGACATCCCACGTGAATCGTGAGGCCTGCAGTGCAAGATTATATTTTTGCCCTTCTCCTCTGTCCAGGCTCCAGAGGTAGGCTTGCAAAGAAGGCATCTTGGCATATTGAGTCTCTATTTTTACCCAGCAACATCGGGTCGGGTCTGAGTTCCACATTACTACCTGCTTGAGCTGGGCAGCTAAGTAGTATTTATATAAATCTGGTACCCCCAGCCCCCTCCCTAGATCTCGCGGCCATCAGGACCGATCTGGCTACTCTGGGCCTCTTGCCCTGCCAAATGAAGTGGAGCAGTCTGTTCTGTATGTATTTTAGATCAGTGGCCGGAACGTGGATCGGGAGTGTCTGAGAAAAGTATAACATTCTTGGGAGTATATTCATTTTTGCGGAGATCATTCTCCCGAACCACGAGATCTGGTAGCCTTCCCACTGATCTAGATCCTTTTTGATCTTGACCCATAGCTTTGGGTAGTTATCCCGGTATAGGTCCCGGTAGTGTCGTGACACATTAATTCCCAGATACTTAATGTGCGAAGGGCACCACCTATAGCTAAAATTTAGTTTAAGGAGTTTTACCACAGGGTCTGGGAGGCTAAGATTTAGGGCCTCTGATTTGTCGCTGTTTATTTTATATCCTGATACCTTACCAAACTCTGTTAGTTCCATCTGAAGGTTAGGGAGGGAAGTTAGTGGCTTAGTCAGAGTTAGGATGATATCATCAGCGAAAAGGGAAATTTTGTATTGTTCCTGATCGAGGGAGAGACCCTGAATATTCGAGTTTTGTCTTATCCTAGTCGCCAGTGGTTCGATCGTGAGGGCGAAAAGGAGAGGGGAGAGGGGGCATCCTTGCCGGGTTCCATTGCGGATTTGGAATCGTTCGGGGCCTCCACCTGAAAGTCTTACTGAGGCTGACGGGTTTTGGTATAGTGCCTGAACCCCCTTCATGAACGAATCTTTAAACCCAAATTTTGTCAGTGTGTGTTGTAAAAATAGCCAGTCAATTCTGTCAAATGCCTTCTCCGCGTCTAGACTTAAAAGCATCGCCTTAGCTCCAGAGAGGTGGGCATGGTCAACTAGGTTAATGATTTTACGGGTATTGTCTGAGGCCTGGCGGCCCAGGACAAACCCGACCTGATCCATATGTATTAGTCTCGGGAGGATAGGATTAAGTCTGTTCGCCAAAATTTTACTATATAATTTTAGATCATTGTTCAACAGTGAGATTGGTCTGTAGCTTCCGCATTGGGTGGGGTCCTTCCCTTCTTTGAGTATTATAGCCAGATTGGCGGACGACATTGAAGACGGGATGGGACACCCTTCTAAGAATGAGTTGAACAAGCTTAATAGATGGGTGGACAGGATGGGGAGAAATTTCTTATAGTAGGCATTAGTAAAACCATCAGGGCCCGGCGCTTTGGAAATTTTTGAAGCCTTTATCGCCATTTCTAATTCTTCAGCTGTAATTGTGGCGTTCAAGATAAGATTTTCCTCCTCTGTTAGTGAGGGAAGATTGCAATCTGCTAGGTAGTCAGTGGCTGCTGAAAGGTCCTTTAAGCCTGGGTTAGCAGAGTTGGCCCTTAGGTTATATAGTTTGGTATAAAATTTGGTAAATTCCTCTGCTATTTTTTTCCCCTTATATAAAAGCTCATCAGAGCCGTTCCGGATCGCCGTTATTTGCGATCTTTTTTGTATACCTCTTAACTTGCTAGCGAGAAGTCTATCGGCCTTGTTCCCTTTATCATAATACCTCTGACCCGTCCATTTGAGAGCTTTTTCTACGTTATCCAATTGAATAATTTTTAACTCGCTTCTAGCAGTTGTCAGCTGTTTATAAATTCTCCGGGAGGGGTTAAGTTTGTGCTGCTGCTCTAAGCTGATTATTTTGTCAGTAAGCTCCTTGGTTAGTTTGAGTTTAGCTTTTTTCCGGTGGGAGGCAATCGAGATGAGGTTTCCTCGGATTAATGCCTTATGGGCTTCCCATAGGGTTGCTGGAGATGAGACGGACCCTGCATTTATTCGAAAGTATTCCCTAAGGGATTTTTTGAGGTCCAGAACTGTCCCAGAGTGATTCAGTAGGGAGTCATTAAGTCTCCAGCAATACGAAATCGTTTTCACAAATGGAATGGACAGGGTCATGGTGATGGGAGCGTGATCTGACCACGTGATTGGGCCAATATCTGTGTATGTGGTGGCTTCTAGGATGTTCTTGGTAGCAAGAAAATAATCGATACGGGAGTAGGTCTGGTGAGGTGCCGAGTAAAAGGTGTAATCTCTTTGCCCCTGATGTTGTGTTCTCCAAATGTCTAGAAGAGATAAGTCCCCCATAATGTCTTTAAAAATTTTCCCCAGTCTTTGTGACTGAGTAGAATGTTGTCGTCCTGGGAGGCTCGTTTTGTCTTCTCTTGGGTTAAGAGCCATGTTTATGTCCCCCGCGATAAGTAGCGAGGATAGGTACTGTGGGTCAATTTCTTCCAGAACTTTTTTTAAGAATTCTGTCTGGTTCTCGTTTGGGGCATATAGGTTAATAAGAGCGATTGCTGAGCCTGAAAGTGAGCCGTATACCACAATAAATCTACCCTCTGGATCGGCCTGGATTTTTGTTAGATTAAATGGGGTGCCCTGACGAATCAGAATGGCAACCCCTCTTCGTTTGCTACTAAACGATGAGAAGTAGCTCAACGGATATGCTTGCTGAAATGTTTTAGGCGGCTCCTGAGATGTGAAGTGAGTCTCCTGGAGGAAAACCACATCGCCCCCCGACTTCTTTAGTTCCTGGAGAGCCAGGCGTCTCTTCTTATTGTTATGCAGGCCCTTAACATTTAGGGAAACAATTTTTAGCGCTTTTTGTTGAGACATTTTGTCTTAAGTTTTCGTTGGGCCAAGGGTGGGGTCCCCTCCGGTTTGGGGGGGGAGGCTTGAGAGGGAGTCTTAGTGACTGGGGTTGCCTGCTCTGTCGGGGAATCGGCGTGAGTGTTGTCGTTGGAGAAGAGCTTAGAGACAAGCAGCCAAAATGGGGGGGGGGAGAGGGGGGGGAAGAGAGGGAAGGTTGGGGGGGGAAGAGGGGGAGGGTTGGGTGAAGAACCGCTGGGACAGTAACAGCGGGTAGGAGAAGAAGAGAAGAAGGTCGACCCTAATGGGGTCTTAAAGGTTGAAAACCGGTCTAATCTAAGGACCAGCTGGAGTGGTATAAGACCCTTGGGGGCGGGTCCTGTAACGGCCTCCAGCAGAGGCGGGCTGGGCAGAGACCCTTAACAGTCTTTGGTTACACCCGAGCATATTTTCTCTAGGGTGCCCGAGTTGAAGAAGCTTCTAGGGAACCTACTGCCAACAGGGCAGGTCGGGGCTATGCTCCCATCGCCCCCTTTTCCTTCATGTGGGGAAGGCTGAAAGGGGATAACATCTTTTGGTTTCCTGTGTATTGAAATGCGGGTGAGATTGGGGGGGGGGAGTGGGTTAGGGCAGGTGGGAATGGGGGAGTGAGTTGCGCGCATGAGGATGGGTGCCTAAAGATAAAGGGGGACGAGAGGAGGGGGGGGAAAGGGAGAGCCACAAGGGGGAAGGAAAGATAGAATAAGAAGGGGGGGGAGGGGAGGGGGGGAAAAGAGAGGGGGGGTGGAGGTGGGGGGGTAGAGGTGGGAGGGTGAAGGGGCAGTTCAAGAACATGTTCCCCTTTGTTATTCATCTTAGCTAGCATAAAACACTCAGAGTACATATTACATTATACAATCCTTTACCACCAGGGTAGATAGTGCCAATCTTTTGGGATAGGCTACACACTCCTGATGTCGGTGTGATACTGTTATGAGGCGTCATTTCCAGGGAGGTAGGATCCTTGGGGGGGGAGGAGGGGGAGAGAGGGGTGGGTGGGCAAAAGGGGTGGGGTTGAGGGAGAGGGGGGGGAGTGGGAGGGAGGGGAGAAGGGAGTACGGGTGGGGGAATAACGGGTATGGGGGGGGGAGAGAGGGGGAGAGTGTGAGGGAAGGGGGGAGAGGAGTGGGGGAGGACCGCGACAGGATGGGGAGGGAGGGGGGGGATCAAAAAGGGGTTGGGGAGGGGCCCTTTATTGGGTAAGCCTCTCTTCGTATTCATTTAGAGCATCATGGAGTATACACTACCGACACGCTTTATTGCGCATCGGCCAGATCCGCAAGCCGGGAGATTTCCCGGCTTGCTAGTGGCCGCCCCTCGGCGTGCCGCGCGTCATAGACGCGCGGTCACGCGTCTTCGGGAGCCTGCGCCCCCTGCACGCGCGTCCAGGGCTCCCCGAGGGAGCCCTGGTGTCCCGCGATGTGGGGGACGGCGGCAGGGGGTTCCGGGGGACCCGGCGGACCCGGCAGCGGTAGGGAGAGCGCCCCGATCGGAGGGCGCTCTTCCGCTGCTTCGGCGCGCGCCCGTCACCCTCGGGCGTGCGCCAGGCTACTGCTGCGGCCAAGAACGGGCAAATGCTCGAATAAACTTGGCCGCAGCAGTATATCCTACATCCCCAGGTGGGGCCAGTTAGCCCATATGAAAGGGCAATAGACTCCTGTGACCTGTTCGGCTGACGTAATTAGGGATTATTTCTTTAACAAATAAACTGAACATCGGGGAGTATAGAGAATATGCAGTACATGGGCCCTGGCAGGCAAGTTAGGCATTGACGTCTTTCATAAAGATTGCTATAGACTCCTGGTACCTGTTGAGATGATGTAGGTTAAAGACAGAGATATAACATCAAATCACATTTAACCAGTACTAACAATACATTCAATTGACCAGGTGTTAGCAGTTTTCAGTGTGTAGGGGGGGTCGTTGCCTCCTGCTTTTAGTCCGGGCAGTGTCCCTCTCTCCTGTGTGTTATTGGGATCAGTTTTAGCAGAGTGAGAGGGTTGATAGCTGGTGAAGACGGGAGGGGATTGGTGGTAGGGGTGAGGTGGGGGGAAGGAAAGGGAAGTGTGGGGGGGAGGTGGGGAGGAGGGGGTGGGTGGGTGGGGAGGAGGGTGAGGGGGGGTGAGGGGGGGCGGGGTGGGGAGAGGGGGGGTGGGGAGAGGGGGAGGGGGGAGAGAGGGGGGGGGGCGAAAAGGGGGGGGTGGAAGGGGGGGAAAGGGGGGGAAAGGGGGGGAAAGACATATCTCCACATAAGCAACAATTTGTCTCAGCCTGTAAATGAAGTGAGAGTGATAACATGTGCTCCATTCAGAGCGATAACAGTAACGGTCGCAACAGCAACAACAAAACCCTTTCATGGGGCACTGAATCAAAATCAAGGTGGGGGAACTTCTATAACGCTAATGTTAAAAAAAAAAAGAATAAGGGGTGGAGGGGTCCTGGGAGCTTGAGGGAAGGGGTCAGTGGCTAAACCTGATAATCCTTCTAGTGGGGACTAACACAACTATAGGGTAGGGAAGGGGGAACCCTGCTGAATTTAGCGGTGGTGGGGAGAGACTCAGAGGGGAATATATGTGGGTTTCACAGTTTTACAGACCCTGTCCCTGGAAGTAAGACCACGGAAGGGCGCGTGCGGGGCTGTGTAGTCTTGTGTTGGCAGGCCTCCTCCAGGGAGGGGGTCCGTCGAGGATAAAAGAATGCCCAGGGAGGGCCCATCGGCCGAGGGGGGGGGGAAGCGCCAGGCAGCCCCGAGCTGGGAGTATTATGTGGTGTCAGCTGGATGTCACTCGGGGGCCCCGGCGCTCCGGTCCAGGTATTGCCGCCAGGTCCAGGCGAGGCCTCCGTCGGCACCGGGCTTGGGTCGCGCATCTTGCTTACGTCATTCGTGGCTTGTCCGTTGGCCTCGTGACGCTCCGCGGACGGGAATGGCTTCCGGGTTCCGGCGGGGTCTCCATCTGTGCTGGATGTGAGTCGCGCAGTCAGCTGACGTCGGCTGTGGCGCGCCGGCAGACCTCATGGTGCTCCGCGGGCGGGGACGTCTCCATCGGGCGCCATTTTGGACCGGCAAGCTCGCTTCGGACGCCATTTTGGGAGAAATTCGGAGCAGGCGATGGCGTTCACCCCGACGGGCACCGGGGGCAGCTGTGGAAATCCGAAGTCGGCTGCGCGTCATCCGCCCTCCGATTGCCCTTGGTAGGATTTCTGGAACCGGGGAGGAAGAGGGGCCCCCCGCGTCTCCGGCCCGGAGGTCTTCTACATGGGATGGTGAGGTCGCGTCCGACGCCATTTTGGAGGAGTTTCGGGGCTGACGATGGCGTGGACCCGGGCGGGAGATTGATTTGCTGGTGAGTCTTTCCTTATCTGTCACGGGATTGCCTTTGCTCGGCAATTCGCTCCGAGGCTCTCACAGGCTGATCCTCTTTTTCCTGGTCCCAGTTACCAGCTGGGTGGGCAGGTTGGAGGGAGTCCACGGGAAGGCCCAGGGCTTTTGCTAAGTGCACCATATCCTCAGGGTGCCGGATGGTGAGAAATTTGCCCTTGTGGGGAATAATCAATTTAAAAGGGAACCCCCATCTGTAATTTATTTCTTTCTCGCGAAGGAGTAGTGTTAGGGGACGTAGTGCTTTGCGTCGATCCACTGTAAGCTTGGAAAGGTCGTTATAGACCTGAAGCAGGTCACTTCAGAACGCGATCGTGTCTCTCCCCCTGCTAGCTCCTATTAATTTATCTTTGGTGGAGTAGCTGTGGAGTCGCACGATCACGTCCTGCCGACGGTTGGGGTCCTCGGAGCGCGGGCCCAGGGCTCTGTGCGCCCTGTCCATTTCCAAATCCCGGGAGTCAAGGTCTGGGCATATGGAGAGGAAGAAGTCCTTCAGGTATGCTCGCAGATGCGTGGGTAGCACTGCCTCAGGGATGCCGCGGATCCGAAGGTTCTGGCGGCGATCCCTGTTTTCCTGGTCCTCCAATCCGTCTCTTAGTATATTTATTTCTTGGCCCAGGCGTATGATCTCATCATCGGCCTCTGACTGGTGGTGTAAAGCCTCGTCCAGTCTGGTCTCCAGTGTGGTAGTGCGTTCCTGCAGCCCCTGGATATCATGCCTAATTTCCGCCACTGCATCTTTTATATTGGCCTGTAGTGACCGTTGGAGCTTGGCATGGAGTTCCTCTAGGTATGCCTTTGTGATCCCCCCGTCCGGGGAAGAGGGGGTCTCGGTAGGGCTTGCTGTGTCTGAGAGGCCTTGTTTGCCTCGTGGGCCTGAAGCCTGGGGGCCATCTTGCCTTCTATTCCCCGTCTCAGCAGGCTGTTTTGCAGGAGAGAAGTACTTCCCCACTCCCTGAGTCGGGGGATTTTTCCCCTTACTAGCCATCCCTCTGGTTTTAGAGGGTCGTCAGGGGCTTTTTTCGGGGTTTTTGCCCGGGGTAAAAGGGTTTAAATCTGCGGTTATTCAGGAGGGTCTCTGGAGCTCAGCTTTTACCCGACTGTCCTGGATGACGTCATAGACACGCCCCGTACAGCTCTTTTCTATGGGGACCGCGTGCGCGATCTTTACTGCGCATGGCGAAGCTCACGCCACAACCAAGAGGGCGGTGCCCACCAGGAGAAGTCGCCGTCCCCTTCCCCCACTGCCACAGGGGTAAGGCAGGGGGCAAAGGAATATCAGGGGAACCGGGGGTGACCCCCTTACACATGCATTTGCAGTGCTGTACTGTATGTTTCATTTGAAAATTGTTGAAACGCATAGGCGTGTACAGTACTGTAACAGTGTCACATTTCGGAATATACAGCACTCTCCCCTCGCTCGCCCCCGCACACACACAGGATAATTTACTGCACTGCAGGGTATTTCAACTTCTTATCTTCTCTACAGTGCAGTACATCTCTCCCACACCATTCCTTTAAATGTGTGTCTTTCTGGTTTCAATCACATTCCTGCTTGACAGTAGATGATTACTACGCATGCGCCTGTAACTTCACCCACAACTGTTTGCTTGAGTGAATGACCACAAAAAAAAAAATAGTTCTCCTCATTTTTTATTTTTTATTTCTCCACAAGCCTGCAAAAATCATCTTGATATTATGATATTCAATCTGTGCTGTACTGTAGCTTTTGACTGCGACCCTGTGCGTTTGACTGCACATGGTTGATTTGTGTGCTTTTTATGTACTGTATTTGGGGGTGTAGGGATCAAATTATTATGATGATCTGCCTTTTGAAATTACTGTATGTAATTTCTTTGAACTGCAGTACAACTAATCCTTCCTGCAGCTGTACCCTGTGCCCCCCTCCCCCACGCACACACACAAGGCTCTCTGAGGGATTTGAATCTCTTATCGACAGACACCTCTACAGAGTCATTCATTTTCTGAAGCTTTTCATTGTGTTTTTAATCCGTCCCTAGCCGAGCGTCACCTCACTGCGCCTGCGTGTAATCCTCTTTGAGATGGGAGCTAGCTTTACTGCGCATGACTCACCCAACCCCCCCCCCCCCAACCCTTTGATGCTTTGTTTACGGTAATGCTTTGGAAAATCCCTTCTCGAATTAGATATGTAAATCTGATTTGCACAGCACTGTGAGAATTGAGAGTTAAAAAAACATTAACTGATTCATGTTGTTTTGTCATTCATTCTTTTTATTTTCTCCACAAGCCTGCAAAAACCATCTTGATATTACGATATTCAATCTGTGCTTTACTGTAGCTTTTGACTGCGACCCTGTGTGTTTGACTGCACATGGTTGATTTGTGTGCTTTTTATGTACTGTATTTGGGGGTGTAGTGATCAAATTATTATGATGACCTGCCTTTTGAAATTATGTGTGATGTATTCCACAATCTCAGGCACACTTTTGTCTTGGAAGAAAGCTTTATTCATGATTCCTATAACAAGAAAAGAAAAGTGCTCAAAAAACTGCACACTAGTACAGTACAGTGCATAAGGCTACATTATATTTTATATATTTTACCTTCAAAGATGACAATGCATCCTGGTCCACGCCTAGAGATGGCACCCCACACATGCATCTTCACTGGGTGTTTTGGACGGGGCTTCATAGATATGCGACCTTTTTTGTGGAATGCAAAGGTGGCAAATCTCTCCAGCGATACAGTAGACTCGTCATTGAAGATGCAATCCTGGAAAGTTTCTCCACTGTCGATCCATGCCTGGGCCTGGACCACTCTCTTGATTTTGTTAACGTCCCTTATCATGGGGTACGCTCTGTAATGACACGGAATAAATAATTTTAGCGTTACAGTACAGTTTCTTAAACAACACTTTTACTTCCTGTACTGTCCAGTACTAACCTCACATGTCCATATTTCCATCCAATTCTGCATCTCATCTTCTTTATGCTGGTCTCGGATACAGTGAGATTGTGATTTTCCTGCAGAGTGTATTTGACCCTTAATGCACTCTTCTCATCATTCTCCTCAGTTATTTTGTCGACCAGAAGAGTTGTCTCCCTACAATATACAGAAAAACAACAATCCGGTAAGTTACAGTGCAGTAGGCCACAAGCACAGCACATCATTTGAAGTAAAAACAGTATACAGTGAGATATTGTTGATATTAATATGCAGCAATATAAACAAGATATATACTGTTGTTATATAAATATACCGAAATAACTATAAAAGTAGATAAAGTAGATCTACACAATACTGCTGCGGCCCCTTTTATTCTAAAACATCACCGCATTTTTCCGGGATTTTTTTCCGAATGCTAATCACTTCACCGGGTGCATGCCGCATTCATGTTGCGTTCTCAGCAGCGGTTCATGCGCGGTTGACGCGCGGTTGATGCGTTTATTGAGAATGGTTCGGATTTAATAGGTTGCAATTCTTCGCGTGTCCGCCAGATGGCAGATATTCATGAGTTATAATGCGCATGCGTTTCAGTAATGTGTCGACTTGCAGGTGTTTCGTTTAAAAAAGATACCACAGTGGGCTATTGTAAATTGGCCTTGGAACTGAAGGAAGAGGTTACAATAATGTATCAATTTAGGCTTTTCATATTAAAGAAAGACAAAGACCAGTTTCTGTTATTCTCCAGAGACCCGCCGCCATGAGTGTTCAAATGTAGCCCGTGTTCCAAAAACCCGACAGAACGTACGCGTATTTAATATGGGCCGCGATTAATGCAACAGATGATAAGATTGGAACAGTTGTTCAAATTTATCAGTATTTTATCGAAAACTATGACTTTTACACATTTTCGCCAGCTCCTCATGTGTGGAAGCGTGCAATAAGGAAAAGGTTATATAGCGATCCATGTTTTTATTGTATTGATCCCGAATTTATTGGAGGGTATTGGTGTGTATCACCGGGTTTTTCCTGTATCTGTGATCATGCAGACGGCAAAAGGCGAAAGGTCGTGTTAAAACCAACTAAGAAACGACAGTCGCTGGCAAGCAATGCACCAGCACCGGCGTCCAATAACGGTCCCACCGTCAGTGACAACCCTTGCTGTCTGTCCACGCACGGATACCTGCAGCGTGAGCCGGATTTTGCGTGCAGTTTAGAGCAAGCTTGCATGTACCTAAGCGATTTCCAGCCTCATCAGCTGACTACAAGTGTAGTAGTCTCGCTGCCAACTGTCAACGTGTATGATCAAGAATACTGGACTGGCAGTGGCCCGGCGCCGGCGCCAGCTAAATGGGAAATTCTATGGTGAATAATGTTGCCGTATTTTTTTCTGTTTTTTTTATTTTGAAAATATCTATATCGGTGCGATTCTCCTGCAGATACTGAACAATTGGTGGAACGCTAGGTGCATGTGCATTGGAACCTTCTTGAAACGCATATGCATGTCATCACATCGACGGTAGGCGCATGCGCATGTGAACAGGAGACGCCCCCCAAGAAAATTATTGGTGGGACTGACCATTACAGTAAAACTTTTCTTTTTGTTTTTTCTCAGAAAAGAAAACGGCAAATTGAGGGATTTCGATGGATAATATCGCTTTGTGTAACAATGCCTGCATATTGCTGAATCGGATTTAAAAAACCACGTACCGGAGTCTACAGTTTAGTGGCCATTGTTATTGATTAGGATAGAATACCTGAAAAAGTATGCTGATGTTTTCCGACCGTACAGTATACAATACTTTTTTATATATACTGTATAATAAACCCGAAAAAATAAAAAGTATGCATTTATTCTACATGTATTACAGTATATACCATATGTGTCTTCTATACCAGTACATACTGTACAGTACAGTATGTGTCTTCTATTTTTTTTAATACTCTTGTGATGTGCAGTATTGAGCATGCCTACGGTATACAGTACAGTATGCCTGGACAGTAGTGTATGTAGCCATGCATAACAATGTCTACAATCATCTCTCCTGCTGGCACTAAAATCTGGTAAGTTACAGGAATGCCAGCAGTAATCATGGAGGTTTGCCTTCACACCCTGGTGAGGTGCCCTATGTATGGATGGGAGTGGCTACATGCTCTGAGTCCCTAGTAGTGACATCAGAGATGTGCCTGCTTCCTGAGGTATATAAGGCACTGCACTGCCTAAAGATAGTGTGGTTGCTGCGGGTTGATGTTACAAATTGAAGCAGCAAGTTCAAAGGTGCCCACTAGTGCAGTAACTAGTGGCACCATTCTATATCCAGCCAGAGAAGGCCAACTGTTTCCAGGGACCTGGCACATGGGTGACCTCCCTGCGGGTAGAGGGAATCCCACTCCATTGGGAGGGCGTACCTTTTGAAAGGGGATCACGGAACAATGTGCGGCTGAGACAATGACTGTGAGGGGCAGATGGCCCTTATCACCACGCACAATAAAAATGGCTTGCTCAATGAGAACCCCATGGTTTGAGTCTGCAATTACTCTCCTGGGGCCCTCACCACCAAAAAGGAGTTCCTCATCAGGACCATCTACCTGCATACGCATAGATTCTGATGAGGTGGAGGCGCTGCACGTGATGTAAGTAAGACTCGCACCCACTACCTCAGATACCTGTCTGGCTTGACATCCCCGAATACCATCATGTGGGAGACTCAGGAGTCCTGTTGCCTACAGGTGCACCACCAGACACAGACATGTAACGGGGCTGGATAGACCACAGGAGCTAATGTAAGATTGGGTGGGTCAGACCAGACACGAACAAGCGTTACATGTACATTCTAGAAACACTGTATTTTGTTAAAGTATCAAAGGAGCCAATGGAACAATTTAAAACAAATCAACATGTTCTTTTATTGGTGGAGTAAGTACAAAAACATTTATTTACAAATACTGTACAATGTAAAAACATTTTAAGTGCACAGCAATTCAAAACATCAACAGGTGTATGGTTTACTGCTAGTGAAAACATTTATGTACAGAAAGTAAATTTTTTTACAGTCAGTCAGTATGGTTTAGTCACATGTTGTTATTAAAAAGAATTCTTTATTCATAAAATATACAAAACGCAACATCTCCTTTATTAAAGTACAGCAAGTCAAAACATTTACAGTAGGATGGTGTGCAGAGCAGTCAGTCAGGCCTGCACAACTCCAGTCCTCGAGGGCCGCAAACAGGCCCGGTTTTTAGGACAACCTTGAAAAACGGGCCTGTTTGCGGCCTTCGGGGATTGGAATTGTGCAGGTCCTGTGTGTGTGTACAGTAACTTAAAAAAATTCTGTATAAATACAAGTTAAAACACACAACAACATCTCCTTTATTTAAGTACAGCAAGTCAAAACATTTACAGTAGGATGGTGTGCAGAACAGTCAGTCAGGCCTGCACAACTACATTCCTCGAGGGCCGCAAACAGGCCCGGTTTTCAGGATAACCTTTGAAAACCGGGCCTGTTTGCGGCCATCGGGGACTGAAATTGTGCAGGTCTTGTGTACAGTAAATACAAACATTTATTTATTAAAACAAGTTATAACACACAACATCTCCTTTATTTAAGTACAGCAGGTCAAAACATGTACAGTACAGTTCAGCCCAACAGTATGGTCTTACCTGTTTTAAAAAATATTCTTTATTCATACAGTAAAATATACAAAACGCAACATCTCCTTTATTAAAGTACAGCAAGTCAAAACATTTACAGTAGGGTGGTGTGCAGAACAGTCAGTCAGGCCTGCACAACTCCAGTCCTCGAGGGCCGCAAACAGGCCTGGTTTCAGGACAACCTTGAAAACCGGGCCTGTTTGCGGCCCTCGGGGACT
Source organism: Ascaphus truei (assembly GCF_040206685.1). Classification (NCBI taxonomy): domain Eukaryota; kingdom Metazoa; phylum Chordata; class Amphibia; order Anura; family Ascaphidae; genus Ascaphus; species Ascaphus truei. The sequence goes on along the minus strand of NC_134485.1, from coordinate 144,136,412 downwards.
GGAACAAAACATTTACCAAACATTTACAATAGTTGAACACTCACGCAAATGAGTACCCCACCAGATTGTCCTTCCATGGCTGATGCCTTGCATGGCGCAAAATGCCATTAATGGAGTCTCGAATGCCTTTCATTACAGGATCTGTAATTGAAAAATAGCGCCGCAATTCATCCAGAATGGTCTTTCTTAAATTGTCAGGAAGCGCCTTTTTTTCGCGATTTCCTTCGTAGTTCACTTTGAAGGCCCACTCGCAGTACACCAAGTAGGACACGTGGTGCTTAAAAATTAACATGGCATACTTGTGGGGTAGACCAGCACTCATCACCCTATACTTCTCCCTGAATGCCGGTGGCATATCGCGCAGGATGATGTCGGGCACCGTATCGATGCGAGCGAATGTAGATGTTCTTCTGTGAGCGGATGTGCTTGTGGCGGCGGGCGAGGGTAGGTTGTCTGGGAGGAAGCTTTCCTCCTGTCTTGGTCGCCGTGTTGTCTCCTGGCGTGGTCTTGACGGGGTTGTCATGTTATCCTCGTCAACGGCATACATGTACACAAATTCTTGTGGTGGAGGGGGTGCGCTTGGTGATGGAAGGTGGTCGATGCTCCCATTCATCACATCCATGCCACCCTCCTACTCCGGCGTCTGGGATACAGGGACATGAACACATCGGGGATACAGGGACATGTATCACCGCTATGTCAGTCTCTATCTTCTCCATCCGTTGATCCATCTTCTCCATCTTCTGCATCCGTTGATTCATCTTCTGCATCCGTTGATCCATATTTAGCATGGTCTCCAGAAGCAGATCTATCTGTGCCAGCACAATAGAATCCCCGGGGATATCCACACTTATCCCATTCAACATCCGGTCTAACGAGCTGCTTCTTGTGCATGGCGTGCTGTGGACATCTGGGTGGATGGGTGCTACGGAGGATGAGATGGGGGTTCCATGGAGAGAAGCGGCAGCGTCATCGAAGAAGGGTGGAGGAGGTGACCTGTGGATATCTGGGAGAGGAGAAGCGGCAGCATCGTCGAAGAGGGATGGAGAAAGTGACCTCTGGATTTCCGGGCGAGAAGCGGCAGAGTCGTCTAAGCGCAAAGGAGAAAGTGACCCGTGGATTTCAGAGGCACCAGCGGCAGCGTCGTCAAAGAGCACTGGCTAACATGGCCTGTGGGTTTCCGGGAGGGCGGCGGCAGCATCGAGGACGAGTAGTGGAGAAGAACAGGCTGAAGATTTCCGGGAGAGCGGCGGCAGAGTCGTTGAAGCGTATGGGAGGAAGTGGTCTGCGGGTTCGATGGGTTGGCTGCCATTTGTTTTGCGTTGAGTGTACATCACCGTATTTCTTCTTGACATAATAAGGCTGACGTCTATTAAAACCATTAGCCTTTGGAGTCAGCAGAAGGTTTTCTTTATTGGCCTTAGTCTGTCGCTTTGGCCTTGGCGTGGAAATGGCTGCCGCCTTTCGTTTTTTCTGTGTGACAGGCACGGCAGAGGCGAGTGGGTTCCTGCATCCGTAGAATAGGGGTTGATCCATGGAAGCAGATGGCACAATGCAGTATCTGGACAAGGGCAAGTTCAGATAAAGATCATCGAGTGGTGGGCTATGCAAAGTGTGTAACCTTTTATGCATGGCGATGAGATACAGGTGTTGAAAGTGGGCGTACTCTAATGTGAGTCATTACCGTATAAATACACCATCCATTTTGTGGATTCACTGCACATTGAATACACATCGACTAAACATCAAATATACATTCTTGTGTTTGTATTTCTTTCTACTCGCACAATTGCCTGTTAAAAAAGATTTCAAAGGAGCTCAGCATGCGAATTAAGGAGATGTACACGAGCGGACACCGAATTGCTGCTATCCAACGTTGGTTAGCTACTTCTGGCATCGTTGTGCCAGCAACCACCGTCAGCTATCATGCACACGGAAAAACCAGAGAACGCAAAAGGACACCAACGGTAACTAACGCTTAAGTACAGTATATTTATATAACTAAATTTATTTATTTTTTTATAAAATATTGTACTGTAGATCTACTAGTGTACTGTAATAGTGTACTGTAGATCTACTGTTTCTAATTTTATAGTTATTTCTGTATATTTATACAGTATAGCAGCGGTATATGTATATTTTTTATCTTGCTGCATATTAATAGAACAATATATTGTGTACTGTAGATCTACTGTATCTAATTTTATAGTTATTTCGGTATATTTATATAGCAACAGTATATACTGTATATTGTTTATATTGCTGCATACTGTACTAATAGAACAATATATTGTGTACTGTAGATCTACTGTATCTAATATTTTAGTTATTTCGGTATATTTATATTACAACAGTATATATATTTTTTATATTGCTGCATATTTATAGAACGATATCTCATTGTATACAATTTTTACACCAAATGATGTGCTGTGCTTGTGGCCTACTGCACTGTAACTTACCGGATTGTTGTTTTTCTGTATATTGTAGGGAGACAACTCTTCTGGTCGACAAAATAAGTGAGGAGAATGATGAGAAGAGTGCATTAAGAGTCAAATACCCTCTGCAGGAAAATCACAATGTGACTGTATCCGAGACCAGCATAAAGAAGATGAGACGCAGAATTGGATGGAAATATGGACGTGTGAGGTTAGTACTGGACAGTACAGGAGGTAAAAGTGTTGTTTAAGAAACTGTACTGTACCTATAAAATTATTTATTCCTTGTCATTACAGAGCGTACCCCATGATAAGGGACGTTAACAAAATCAAGAGAGTGGTCCAGGCCCAGGCATGGATCGACAGTGGAGAAACTTTCCAGGATTGCATCTTCAATGACGAGTCTACTGTATGGCTGGAGAGATTTGCCACCTTTGCATTCCACAAAAAAAGGTCGCATATCTATGAAGCCCCGTCCAAAAAACCCAGTGAAGGTGTATGTGTGGGGTGCCATCTCTAGGCGTGGACCAGGATGCATTGTCATCTTTGAAGGTAAAATATATAAAATATAATGTAGCCTTATACACTATACTGTACTAGTGTGCAGTTTTTTGAGCACTTTTCTTTTCTTGTTATAGGAATCATGAATAAAGCTTTCTTCCAAGACAAAATTGTGCCTGAGATTGTGGAATACATCACACGCGAGTTCCTGGATGGTCACAGTTTCTAGCAGGACGACGATCCAAAGCACATCGCGTCAACAGCGCATATCCTTGAGCGCGGTATCAACTGGGTGAAGACGCCAGCGGAGTAAGTGCGGTAACCGTGTCTCATTTTTTCCCCACTGTTTTTACTGTGTACTGTCTCTCTTAAACTAATTGTCCTTTTTTTTCCAATGACAGATCGCCAGACTTCAATCCGATCGAAATGGTTTGGCATCAGCTGAAGGACCATATCCGAAAAGTCGTGAAACCCTCCAAAAAGGATGAGTTGACGAAAGGCATACTGAGTTTTTGGAATGATGTACTCACCGTGGAACGCTGCAATATATATATTGACCATATTGCGACTGTGTTGCCCATTGTGATCGCGCGTAATGGGCAAGCATCAGGAAGGTAGTATGGTATACTGAAGTACTGTACTGTAGTATTGTAAGTACAGTATGATACAGGTAAGTATGGCACAGATTTTTTCTTTCCTTTTAGTCAGAGTATACAGTTGTTCCAGAATAGATTAGTTTGACAGTACTACGGTAACTGCATACTTTAGTCCAATATGGAGTAGTTATATAGTACACAATGCCATAATACAGTATGCACCTACTGTACAGTAACTGCTCAATTTATTTATTTCCAGAGAGCACCAGCCATCTAGTTACAAAGTATTTAACAGTAGTCAGAGTATACAGTAGTTCCAGTATGGACTTGTTTGATAGTGCTAATAGCATACTGTAGTCCAATATGGAGTAGCTACAGTATACAGTACACAATGCCATAATACAGTACAGTATGCACCTAACTGCTCAATTTATTTATTTCCAGAGAGAGCAGCACCAGCCATCTGGTTCCAAAATATTTAACAGTAGTCACAGTAGTTCCAGTATAGACAAGTTTAACAGTACTACACAGCACACAATGCCATAAAACAATACGCACATAACTGCACTAATTTTTTGTTTTCTTGTCTTTTCAGGAACAAAGGATGTACTGGGACAGAGGGGGGGGGGTGTTGTGTACAGTCTGAACTGTTTGTACAGTCAAGTGTACAGCATATAAACAGCAGTAATGATGTACACAAAACCTCTCCTCTCTCAATGAACTACTGTACTGTACACAGAATGAGGAAGAAGATAAAGACGGAAAAAATTATATTACTATATATATATATTATAAATTATATATTATTAGATAATATTATTATCAATGTGCATTATTCATGTTTATCCACCGGCCCTCAATTTCCATCTGCCAGAAGAACTTAATAAAGACTGCATTTTGTATTATTCATGATTATTTTTATATTTGTATTTTTTGGTTCCTGATAAAATAAAATAAATATTTATTTACATTCATGCTAATCATAATCATTGACAACAACCCCCCCCCCCACCTACAGTACAGTACACCAAAGAAAAAGATTTAATGACAAAACAACATGAATCAGTTAATGGTTTTTTAACTCTCAATTCTCACAATGCTGTGCAAATCAGATTTACATATCAAATTCGAGAAGGGATTTTTCCAAAGCGTTACCGTAAACAATGCCTCAAAGGGTTGGAGAGGGGGGTGGGGGGGGTTGGGTGAGTCATGCGCAGTAATCAGCTAGCTCCCATCTCAAAGAGGATTACACGCAGGCGCAGTGAGGTGACGCTCGGCTAGGGACGGATTAAGAACACAATGGCAAGCGTCAGAAAATTAATGACTCTGTAGCGGTGTCTTTCGATAAGAGTTTCAAATCCTTGAGCGAGCCTTGTGTGTGTGCGTGGGGGAGGGGGCGGGCTGCATGAATGATTAGCTGTGCAGCAGTTCAAAGAAATTACATAATTTCAAAAGGCAGTTCATCATAATAATATGATCCCTACACCCCCAAATACAGTACGTCAAAAGCACACAAATCAACCATGTGCAGTCAAATGCACAGGGTCGCAGTCAAAAGCTACAGCACAGATTGAATATTGTAATATCAAGATGGTTTTTGCAGGCTTGTGGAGAAAATAACAATTAAAAAATTAGAATAAATTTTTTTTTGGGTCACTCACTCAAGCAAGCAGTGGTGGGTGAAGTTACAGGCGAATGCGCAGTAATCACCTGCTGTCAAGCAGGAATGTGATTGAAACCAGAAAGACACACGTTCAAAGGAATGGTGTGGGAGAGATGTACAGCATTGTAGAGAAGATAAGAAGTTGAAATACCCTGCAGTGCAGTAAATTATCCTGTGTGTGTTTTTAAAGGACATTTGCAGCAATAGAAACCACCACAATCCATGTGGTTGGTCGTTTGTAAGTGTATTTTTATCTCACCTCCCTTATAAACAGTATAATGCTATGCCTCTCTCCACTTTTTAAGGTAACAGCAGAAGGAAAATAGAGGAGTATGCACTACGGGAACAAATACACAGGCAAGTGTCAAGTTCTCTACTTCGACGAGTGTCGACGCCTATTATACCACTTGTGTGTGGTGTTTTTTGTTTTTGTCTTTTTTCTACATAAGGAAGAAAAGAGCAATAAGACCACGCGCTGGAGGACAACTTTATTTTCTACCAATCTTATATAAGGAGGAGTTTGAATTACCTCCTAGGACACCAGCTGCGGGACTTTATTTATTGCACCTCATTAATAGGACTAGCGCCACTTTTATTTTTTCTTTACAGTAAATTATCCTGTGTGCGTCCGAGCGAGGGGAGAGCGCTGTATATGCCGAAATGTGACACTGTTACAGTACTGTACACGCCTATGCATTTCAACAATTTTCAAATGAGATATACTGTACTGTACAGCACTGCAAATGCATGTATACAGTAAATATGCAAATTTACAATTACTGCGCGCACACACGCAGACTGTGTACTGACGTAGGTTGAACCGCGAAGGTATTAGACTTCCAAGACAACAGCTCGCAAACGCCCCGGGAGTTTTTAGACGACATTGCAGTATTGCAGACAGCGAGAATAAAATGCTAATATCACGAGCGCTAAAATAACGTAATTCACTCCGGACCAACAAAAACGCATCTTACCGAGATTATCAGAGAGCCGCGGATCCAGTCGATTTAGGCTAAAGGCGGCCGCCACTGTATATTGTTCTATTAATTTGCAGCAATATAAACAATATATATATACTGTTGTTATATAAATATACCGAAATAACTATAAAAGTAGATACAGTAGATCTACACAATATATTGTTCTATTAATATGCAGCAATATAAACAATATATATACTGTTGTTATATAAATATACCGAAATAACTATAAAAGTAGATACAGTAGATCTACACAATATATTGTTCTATTAATATGCAGCAATATAAACAATATATATACTGTTGTTATATAAATATACCCAAATAACTATAAAATTAGATATAGTAGATCTACACAATATATTGTTCTATTGATATGCAGCAATATAAACAATATATATACTGTTATATAAATATACCGAAATAACACTAAAAGTAGTGTAACACCTTTTGCCCCCCCCCCCTATCGCAGATGGGGACCATGTGGGGAAATACAATTGTGTTACCGGGTGTGGTGCGTTACCTGATAGGCTCACAGAAGGCCTGAACCTCCGCCACTGGGAGCCTGGGGTTACATGATCATTCGTTGAACACAGCGCTTCCACCTGTAAGGGCTCCCACCTTAGTGGGATGGCTCTCTTACAGGAACCACAATAATAAAACACGCACACAGTGTATGCTAATAACTGTTTACTATTGCTAATACTAATAACTTTGGTACCTGTACCACGCAGAATAATGCATATAGTCATACACATAGAAGTGCACTGGGTGCACACATCACCATAAATATTCCCTCCTCCAAAGTACTTGGGTGCTGGGCAACAATCCCCTGATGTCCTTTATGTCCACACCCACTCAATGTGTTGGAGATAGCACTATCCCTTTAAGTGTTAGTGCACTACTAAAGGTACCTGCCCGGGGCTCCAGCCCACGGGTGCCGCTATTCAACTGGGTTTGGATCCGCCGGATCCGACGTGATGTCCTCCTATGCGTGGGGTGAATTCCGGCGTGGATAATATCACCGCGGCTCAGCAACATCTGTACCTTGAAGGGGATCCATCTGCAGCCGGCAGGCCGCAGTCGCTGCTTAGCGTGGCCTCCGTGAAGATATATATATTAGTCTCTGGTAAGATAGTCTGTATATATAGAGGGGTCTGAGCCCAGACCCAGAAATCAGGCTGCACGCCACAGAGTGTATCTTTACTTAACCAAATAGCTAAAGGGGCAGATCTCCTTCTCTAAGGCCTGTCCCTGAAGCAACCAACAAACTGGGGCAAGGGTAACCGTTATCTGGGGCCTTTGGGGGGTTATCTGGCCTAGTGCAAGGGGCTACTGCTCCCCTGCACCCTCACTCACTAGCTCCCTGCTCCAACTGCCAACTGCCAACTGTATCTAAAAGCAACTGCCGAGAATCCTTGAGCCCTATTGGCTGTTCTGGGTCACCTGGGGCTTTCCTTCCTAGGCCTCATGGGAGTTGTAGTCCCGTGGAGGCTGCTGTAACATTGGGGCTGCGTGCGCAATTGCTCCGCGCATGCGTGACTTTGGAATGGCCGCCGCAACTCCCGCTAGCCGGGTGCACCGCCGAGCCTCCCGAGACTCAAAACGCTCCCTGCTCTGGCACCCACTTTTGGAAACAGCCAGCGGGTCCGTCGCTGGGTCCGGCGGCACCCGCGACCATGCTGAGGCAAAGGAGGGGGTCTCTGGGAGCCAGAGGGTACAAGGGCTACACACTACCCCTGGTAAAATCCCAACGACCTCGCTTGGGTAGCAACCATAACCATGTACAGAAATTATATAATAAAAAAAAATGTAGTACAATTATATAACGTAACACCGTGCAATGCTCTACATGAGATTACACAATTGCGTGAACATCACAATAACGGCCTGTATCTTGGCCCGTGACCACTGCTGAGCCTCATAGTGGGGTGCCCCAACTGAATCGTAAGCTACCCGATTGGGAGGGTGCCTCATTCTTTGGCTTCTGCGAAGCTCTGACTCTACTTCTTCTGGAGAGTAATGTGCATAGTCCTGAGGCTCAGCCTCTCCCACTGAGGGTATAAATGTCTCTGAAAAGTCTCTTTGGGGCATGAAGCATGGGCTTCGAGGATCATGGGGTCTACTCATTGGAGTTCCTTTATGAAAAGTTGTTTGTTGAGGCCTGTTGCAGGGTACATGCAACTACACACGTGGGTTTCTTGACAAGGCTGTTTTATTTTGCCTTGAAAAATATACAGCACACAAATCAAAAATAGCTCTTTTTCAGCAACAAACGAAAATTGCTTTTCCTTCAGCAAACCGAACAAAACATTTTCTCTTTATCAGACAGTTTATATATATATATATATATATATATATATATATATATATATATATATATATATATATATATATATATATATATATATATACAGATACCCTTTTTCTATGCAGGTGACAGACAGTTCACAGTATCACTACTTTGCTACTCAGACCTTGTTTTCAGGAATCACTTTAGCAGCTTACTCCTCTCTCATCAACAGCCTCCATCTGTCTACAGCCTGGGTTTTAACACACCTTGATTAGGCAGCTGGGCTCCAATTAATTATCCTGAGGTTCCCAGCTGAAGTTAACCTAGTCAGTGCTGCACTGCAGACTAGACATAGGTTTTCCAGGCATATAACTGGTGGCTTTTGTTTACCCTGTCACAAGGCCCTTTACCCATAGCTCCGCCGGGAGATGCTGCGGAGTGTTGTGGTTCCCTTTGAAAGGGGCTCTCCATTCTGACCGGACTAGTTTCCTCATTAGCTTCTACTGGTTCTAACTCTCCATCTAAAGATGTAGTCGGTATCTCTGTATCTCCTTCCTCCATTTGTGGAATAGGGAGGACGTGATTTTGATGCCAGCTTTTTACCCGGCCATCACTGTCTTTTATACGATATACTGGGAGCCCTAGCATTTGTGATTCGACTTCATAGACTCCGTCACGCCAGCGATCAGCCAGTTTGTGTTTGCCGGGGACTCCTAGGTTTCGGAGTAGAACGGCATCGCCAGGACGAATCTCCCGATGGCGGACCATATGATCATAACGTCTTTTGTTATCAGCGTTCAAACGAGCAGAAGCTTTCTCGGCTAACTGGTAGGCGTTTTGCAGACTGTCTTGTAGCCTTTGTACGTATCGGAAGTGCGTCATATTGGGTACCCCATCGGTAGATACCCGCAGACGTATATCCACCGGAAGTCTCGCTTCTCGCCCGAACATCAAGAAATAAGGAGTGAACCCTGTGGACTCATGGCGGGTGCAATTGTAGGCATGCACCAAAGATTCCACATGTTTGCTCCATTCTCTCTTCTGAGATCCTTTTAACGTGCCGAGCATGTCCAGGAGAGTCCGGTTGAATCTCTCCGGTAGGGCGTCCCCCTCTGGGTGGTTTGGTGTGGTTCGAGACTTAGAAATGGTGAGTAGCTTAAGCAGTTCTTTAATGATGTTGCTTTCGAAGTCCCGACCTGATCCGAGTGCAGACGGTTTGGCAACCCGTAATGAATAAAGTACCGTTCCCATAGGACTTTAGCTACCGTGATGGCCTTCTGGTCTTTGGTGGGGAAGGCCTGAGCGTAGCGAGTATAGTGATCGGTGATGACCAATACGTTACTGATGCCTCGGGTGTCAGGTTCAATACACAGAAAGTCCATGCACACCATGTCCATGGGACCCGAACTTTTCAGATGAGCCATGGGGGCGGCTCTTGTAGGGAGGGTCTTGCACTGGATACATTGGTAGCACTGACGACAGTGTCGCTCCACTTATTCACGCATCCGTGGCCAGAAGAACTGATCACGCACCTACCCAAAAATCTTTTCTACATCCAGATGGCCATGTTCATCATGTAAGGCTTTCAGGACCATATATTGTAGATTTCGGGGTAGGACCAATTGCTTCCTTTCGGGATGGTCATGGTACTGTACCACCCGATAGAGTAGGCCGTTGTCCAGCAGGAATTTGTCAGCTTCCCGCATGAGAATCGCCACCACGTCGCTTGGAGCACGCTTCAGCATATCCAGTTTGTTTTTCTGCACGGCTTGGCGGATAAGGCCCACTACTGCGTCCCTTATTTGATATTGTAAGATATCTTTCCACGAGATAATTTTATCTGGGGTGACGTTCAGCCCATCAGGATCACAGTAGGCAGCAGGTAGAGCCTTGGATTGGCATCCCAATGAATCCACGACACGTAATTCAGAGAAGGCCACATTATTCCCCACTATAGCTGCGGTGTTGCACAGGGCTCGCATTCCTGGCCCAGGAATTTCCTCCCAAATGTCCTCATCCGGGGTGGCCCCTAGTCCAGGCCTTCTAGATAGGGCATCAGCTCCAATGTTTAGCGGCCCAGGCTTGTACTTCAAGGTAAATCTGTAGTTTGCGAGAGATGCTAACCATCGATGGCCGTCAGCGTCCAGTTTGGCGTGGTCGTTATGTATGTCAACGGATTATTGTCTGTACGCACTTCAAAGTTGACCCCATACAAGTAATCGTGTAGTTTATCCACAATCGCCCATTTGAGGGCAAGGAATTCCAGCTTATGGACGGGATAGTTCTGTTTGCTGGGGGTTAAACTGTGGCTGACATAGGCCACTGGTCGGAGACCGGCCGGATATTTCTGATGAAGTATGGCTCTCAGCCTGTTGAGGCTTGCATCCACATGAAGGACGTAGGGTAGTTCAGGATCGGCGTATGCGAGAACGGGTGTCTCTGTTAAACATTTCTTCAGATCAAGGAATGCTTGTTCACAGGTATCTGTCCATTTGTCATCGAACGGCGCTCGCGCCCATGTAGCAGGTCATCCCATATCTTCTGGGTATATTTTGAGAAGATTGTTAAGAACCTTGGTTCTACTGGAATACCCTTCTACAAAACGGCGGTAGTATCCGCAGAATCTAAGGAAGGAGCGTAGCTCCATGACGTTTCCGGGTCTTGGCCATTCCATCACTGATTCAATTTTGGCGGGATCCGTGGCTATCCCTTCAGCGGATACTATATATGTCCCACGTAGGTCACTGAGGTATGGCAAAATCGACATTTATCCAAGGATAACTTTAGGCCTTCTTGCCCCAGTCGATCCAACACCTTCATGAGTCGCGTTTCATGCTCCTCCAACGACTTGCCGAAAACAATGATGTCATCCAGATAAACGAGGCATTCTCGGGGGTTCATGTCCCCGATCGTCTTTTCCATCAACCTTTGGAACGTTGCTGGGGCTCCGCAAATACCTTGAGGCATGCGAGTGAATTGATAGAAGTCCAGAGGGCATACGAAAGCCGTCTTCTCTTGGTCATCTGCACTCATAGGCACCTGGTAGTACCCAGACCTCAAGTCCAAGACACTGAACCATTGATTTCCCGCCAGGGCATTGAGAATTTCTTCAATTCGTGGCAGTGAGTACTGATCAGGAATTGTATGGTTGTTCAGGGTCCGGTAGTCGACACACAATCGCACTGACCCATTCTTCTTTCGCACCACCACGATCGGAGAGGCGTAGGGGCTACGGGATTCAGTCACAATGCCTGCTGCTTCCATATCTCGTAACACGTTTCGCACATCCTCCACGTCTCGAGGGGCAATACGACGAGATCTTTCTCGGAACGGAGTAGTGTCACTTAGCCGGATAGTGTGTTGGGCATTTCGGCTACAGCCCACATCCATGTCACTCGTGGAAAATATGTCCTTCCGCTGTTCCAACTTGGCAGTCAGCCGTGCCCTCCATGCCGCGGACAAGGCGGATTCCCCGAAGTCAAAGGCCATTTCTGTGGGCTGCTCCATGGAGGCTGCATCATCTACTTGGGCGGACATCATATCGACAGAGGTAACCGCGTATATCCATCCCAATCGTTGCCCATAGTCTAAGGGCATGGGATAGGGAGAGGTGTTGTGAACATATACCTTGACGTTCAGAGGCATTTCGCCCTTCCACTCTCGGATCTCAGGCACAAGTCAGGACCCCCGATAGGCATCCTCTTCGGGCGCACTCTCTAAGGAGAAGAGCTGATCGGCTTCGTCTCGTTCTGGATAGCAGCATTCCGCCCACATAACTTCTACTCCCCCTGGGGGAATCACGGTCACTCCATTGTGAGTATTGAATAAGTCACCGTATTCTACTTCATCCGGACTCGGTGGCTCGTCTTCCTTCATACTGGGTTGTATGGGTAGAGCCGAGAGGGGTAATTCACAAGCCTCTTCCAAGTATGCTCGGAACACTGCCCGTACCACATCTGTATTTGTTCCCAAGATAATTGGGGCACTGGGAGGCTCCTGAGGTTCGGGGCATATTAGCACCTCCACTTCCATTGGATGGGACTTGCCAGTGTTCAATTGTAGTATGGCTAGCCGAAGTTTCACCACGCCGTCAATGGGGTAGGCCTCCTGACTAAGTCACCAGAGTTTCATTGCGTCCGCAGTTTGCAATGGCAGGTGACTCAGATGTTGATCATAGAACGAGCAATACACAATGGTCACCTGAGATCCGGTGTCCAACAAGGCAGTTGCGTAAATGCCTTCCACGAGGATGCGTATAAGAGCAGCTGGTCCTACCCGAATGTAGGCGTCTGTGGTTTACGGCTTCTCCACTGCTCAGCGGGGTGGGGCCCTCGGACGGAGAAGGAGTTTCTTCAGTCTGTGCCGTGCAGGTCATGGCTTTGGGTGGATCGGTCCTGACCTTTCTTGTCCCTGTGCAAGTCTTAGCGAAGTACCCTTCTTGGCCGCACCTGAAGCAAGCTTGACCCCCCGGAGAGGTCCCAGTCCTGGATGCCGCCGACTCCCTCTTGGGGAAGTGTAGTGCAGCAATAGGAGTTTTATGAACAGGGGAATCCTCCTCACCTTCGATCTCTTTGGCCTTTGCGATCGCTGCTCTCTTTAGTTCATCTTGAGGATGTCCTTTAGTCGAAGTAGCAGACTTTTCTCGTCTCGTAGAGTCACTCGGTAGCTTTGGCCGGTGCAACCGCAGATTACCTTCGTGAGCGAGTACTTTATCCATCAACTCTTCGAAATCTAGAGGCTGATCTGGAGAGAGAGTACAGCTGACTTGTATCGCCACGGGATGCATGGGCAGGGTGCCCTGCAGAAGCTGCTGGACTCGCATGCCATCAGCTTGGGCTGCCGGAATAACCTCCTTCTTTACCAGAGGCCATAGAGCCAACTGGATCCGACGAAGAAACTCTGACACTTCTTCTCCTTCGACTTGCTTGAGCGTCCTTAGGAACCCCACATGTCCGGGTTAGGGCCTGGATCAGGGCTGCCGCGTCAGCGTTAGGGTGTTTATTATCGTAAAATTGCACCATATGCGTAGCAGGGGGTCGTAAGCACTCGACAATCCGTTGCCGTTTTACTGTATCAGAGCAAGTCCACTCCGGGAGCACGTGTTCCGTGTGGTCTTTCCATTCCTCAAATTCTGCCTCACCCGCCGGCGTGGGTCTATTCCCGGAGAATATCTTGAGTTTGCGATATTGATGGGAATGAGAGGCCTGGCTCAGAGCTTCTATTAGCTGAGGTAGGATTCCTCGCGTCGCTGGGTCCACCTGTAAGGACTTAGGGGCCTGGGAGGGTATACTGGTTGGACGTCTGGTACTTGTCTGTCTTTCAGGGGACATGGAGGGCGGGGGCCCAGTATGGAGAGGGGTCTCCATGGGGAGTCCGGGACTGAAGATTACCCTAGGTATCAATGGCTCTGAATATAGCAAGGACTGTCCTGAGAGTAACGCGTCATATTTCCCTTGGCCGCGGGAGGGTCCCGGTGTGGCTTCGGGATAAAGTATGGGGGCCGGCAGTGCCCTAGGTAATTCTGAGAAAATAACAGGACACCCCGGAGGCAAGGCTCCCGGAAAGTGTAGGGCGGCAGGGGTGATATTGTCCCTTACTTCAGAACGGGATGCTATAAGGAGTATGTACCAGCGGTATGTGGGGTTCCATCTCTGCCCTATTTGGCGGGCTCGCGCGAACCCGGGAAGGGATCTGACCTGATTAAGAACTTCTTGACAGGGGATTCCTGCTGGCACCTTCCCCCCCGCGAGCACATGGTGGGGGGACTCGTCTAATTCCAGCACCCAGTCGCGCACTTGTTGCTTAGATGGGGAGAACATGGTAGTGACTGCAGCAGCTCAATTTAGACTTTAATAGAGCACCCCAGGTCTGAGATCTCAGCAGCGCCTCCAAATGTAACACCTTTTGCCCCCCCCCTATCGCAGATGGGGACCATGTGGGGAAATACAATTGTGTTACCGGGTGTGGTGCGTTACCTGATAGGCTCACAGAAGGCCTGAACCTCCGCCACTGGGAGCCTGGGGTTACATGATCATTCGTTGAACACAGCGCCTCCACCTGTAAGAGCTCCCACCTTAGTGGGATGGCCCTCTTACAGGAACCACAATAATAAAACACGCACACAGTGTATGCTAATAACTGTTTACTATTGCTAATACTAATAACTTTGGTACCTGTACCACACAGAATAATGCATATAGTCATACACATAGAAGTGCACTGGGTGCACACATCACCATAAATATTCCCTCCTCCAAAGTACTTGGGTGCTGGGCACCAATCCCCTGATGTCCCTTTATGTCCACACCCACTCAATGTGTTGGAGATAGCGCTATCCCTTTAAGTGTTAGTGCACTACTAAAGGTACCTTCCCGGGGCTCCAGCCCACAGGTGCCGCTATTCAACTGGGTTTGGATCCGCCGGATCTGACGTGAGGTCCTCCTACGCGTGGGGTGAATTCCGGCGTGGATAGTATCACCGCGGCTCAGCAACGTCTGTACCTTGAAGGGGATCCGTCTGCAGCCGGCAGGCCGCAGTTGCTGCTTGGCGTGGCCTCCGTGAAGATAGTCTATATATATATATTAGTCTCTGGTAAGATAGTCTGTATATATAGAGGGGTCTGAGCCCAGACCCAGAAATCAGGCTGCGCGCCACAGAGTGTATCTTTACTTAACCAAATAGCTAAAGGGGCAGATCTCCTTCTCTAAGGCCTGTCCCTGAAGCAACCAACAAACTGGGGCAAGGGTAACCATTATCTGGGGCCTTTGGGGGGTTATCTGGCCTAGTGCAAGGGGCTACTTCTCCCCTGCACCCTCACTCACTAGCTCCCTGCTCTAATTGCTAACTGCCAACTGCCAACTGTACTGCTGCGGCCGAGTTTATTCGAGCATTTGCCCGTTCTCGGCCGCAGCAGTAACCTGGCGCGCGCCGAAGGGTGCCGGGCGCGCGCCGAAGCAGCGGAGGAGAGGCCCGCCGATCGCGGCTTCCCCCTCTCCTCTCCGGGTCCGCCGGGTCCCCGGGAACCCCCTGCCGCCGTCCCCCACATCGCGGGACACCAGGGCTCCCTCGGGGAGCCCTGGACGTGCGTGCAGGGGGCGCAGGCACCCGATGACGCGTGACCGCGCATCGGAGACGCGCGGCACGCCGAGGGGCTGCCACTTGCAAGCCGGGAAATCTCCCGGCTTGCGGTACTGGCCACACTGCAATAAAGTGTGTCGCCAGTGTATCTAAAAGCAACTGCCGAGAATCCTTGAGCCCTATTGGCTGTTCTGGGTCACCTGGGGCTTTCCTCCCTAGGCCTCATGGGAGTTGTAGTCCCGTGGAGGCTGCTGTAACATTGGGGCCGCGTGCGCAATTGCACTGCTCATGCACGATTACTGTGCCCACGCGTGCAAACCTTCATGGCGGCCCCCGCTAGCCGGGTGCGCCGCCGAGCCTCCCGAGACTCAAAACGCCCCCTGCTCTGGCCCCCACCTTTGGAAACAGCTGACGGGTCCGTCGCTGGGTCCGGCGGCACCCGCGACCGCGCTGAGGCAAAGGAGGGGGTCTCTGGGAGCCAGAGGGGACCGGGGCTACAGTAGATACAGTAGATCTACACAATATATTGTTCTATTAATATGCAGCAATATAAACAATGATAGATATACTGTATTATATAGTTATATAAATATACTTACGCGTTAGTTACCGTTGGTGTCTTCGTGCGTGGTCTGGTTTTTCCGTGTGCATGATAGCACACGGTGGTTGATGGCACAACGAGACCAGAAGCAGCTAACCAGCGTTGGATATCTGCAATTCGTTGTCCGCTTGTGTACATCTCCTTAATTCTCATGCTGAGCTCCTTTGAAATCTTTTTAACAGGCATTGCTGCGAGTAGAAAGAAATACAAACACAAGAATGTATATTCGATGTTTAGTCAATGTGTATTCAATGTGCAGTGAATCCACAAAATGGATGGTGTATTTATACGTTAATGACTCACATTTGCGTATGCCCACTTTCAACACCTGTACCTCGTCGCCATGCATAAAAGGTTACACACTTTGCATAGCCCACCACTCGATGATCTTTATCTGAACTTGCCCTTGTCCAGATACTGCATTGTGCCATCTGCTTCCATGGATCAACGCCGATTCTACGGATGCAGGAACCCACTCGCCTCTGCCGTGCCTGTCATGCAGAAAAAGCGAAAGGCAGGAGCGGATTCCAAGCCAAGGCCAAAGCGACAGGCTAAGGCCAATAAAGAAAACTTTCTGCTGACCCCAAAGGCTAATGGTTTTAATAGACGTAAGCCTTATTATGTAAAGAAGAAATACGGTGATGTACACTCAACGCAAATCAAATGGCAGCCAACCCATCGAACCTGCAGGCCACTTCCTCGTTTATGCTTCGACGATTCTGCCGCCGCTCTCCCGGAAATCTTCAGCCCATCTTCTCCAGTACTCGTCCTCGACACTGCCACCGCCCTCCCGGAAACCCACAGGCCATCTTCGCCACTGCTCTTTGACGCCGCTGGTGCCCCTGAAATCCACGAGTCACTTTCTCCATTGCGCTTGGATGACTCTGCTGCTTCTCGCCCGTAAATCCAGAGGTCACTTTCTCCATCCCTCTTCGACGACGCTGCCGCTTCTCCTCTCCCAGATATCCACAGGTCACCTCCTCCACCCTTCTTCGATGACGCTGCCGCTTCTCTCCATGGAACCCCCATCTCATCCTCCGTAGCACCCATCCACCCAGATGTCCACAGCACGCCATGCACAAGAAGCAGCTCGTTAGACCGGATACTGAATGGGTTAAGTGTTGATATCCCCGGGGACTCTATTGTGCTGGCAAAGATAGATCTGCTTCTGGAGACCATGCTAAATATGGATCAACGGATGCAGAAGATGGATCAACGGATGGAGAAGATGGATCAACAGATGGAGAAGATAGATACTGACATAGCGGGGATACATAATTTGCTCGGTGTTCATGTCCCTGTATCCCCAACGCCAGAGCAGGAGGGTGGCATGGATGTGATGAATGGGACCTTCGACCACCTTCCATCAGCAAGCGCACCAGAAGATTTGGTGTACATGTATGCCGTTGAGGAGGATAACATGAAACCCCGTCAAGACCATGCCAGGAGACAACACGGCGACCAAGACAGGAGGAAAGCTTCCTCCCAGACAACCTACCCTCTCCCGCCACCACAAGCACACCCGCTCACAGAAGAACACCCGCTTTCAGAACCCAACCTACATCCTGCACGATCTGCCACCGGCACTCAGGGAGAAGTATAGGGTGATGAGTGCTGGTGTACCCCACAAGTATGCCTTGTTAATTTTTAAGCACCACGTGTCCTACTTGGTTTACTGCGAGTGGACGTTCAAAGTGAACTACGAAGGAAATCGCGAAAAAAAGGCGCTTCCTGACAATTTAAGAAAGACTATTCTGGATGAATTGCGGCGCTTTTTTCAATTACAGATCCTTTAATGAAAGGCGTTTGAGACTGCATTAATGGCATTTTGTGCCATACAAGGCATCGTCCCTGGAAGGACAATCTGGTGGGGTACGCATTTGCGTGAGTGTTCAACTGTTGTTTATTTTTTGTAAATGTTTTGTTCCAGTCCCTGAGGGCAGCAAACAGGCCCGGTTTTCAAGGTTATACTGAAACCAGGCCTGTTTGCGGCCCTCGAGGACTGGAGTTGTGCAGGCCTGACTGACTGTTCTGCACACCACCCTACTGTAAATGTTTTGACTTGCTGTTCTTTAATAAAGGAGATGTTGCGTTTTGTATATTTTATGAATAAAGAATTTTTTTTAATACAGGTAACACCATACTGTTGTGATGTAATGTACATGTTTTGACTTGCTGTTCTTTAATAAAGGAGATGTTGCGTTTTGTATATTTTATGAATAAAGAATTTTTTTTAATACAGGTAACACCATACTGTTGTGATGTAATGTACATGTTTTCACTTGCTGTACTTAAATAAAGGAGATGTTGTGTGTTTTAACTTGTATTAATAAAGAAATGTTTTAACTTACTGTACACACAGGACCTGCACAATTCCAGTACCCGAGGGCCGCAAACAGGCCTGGATTTCAAGGTTGTCCTTAAAACCGGACCTGTTTGCGGCCCTCGAGGACTGGAGTTGTGCAGGCCTGACTGACAGTTCTGCACACCATTCTACTGTAAATGTTTTGACTTGCTGTTCTTTAATAAAGGAGATGTTGCGTTTTGTATATTTTATGAATAAAGAATTTTTTTTAATAACATGTGACTGTAAACCAGGCCTGCACAACATACGGCCCGCGGGCCGCATGTGGCCCGCCTGGCCTCTCTGTGCGGCCCGCGATGACTCCGGCCGGGCGCCAGTTAATTAATTAAATATATTTTTAAAAAAAAAGTTTTAAAAAAAAGTTTAAAAAAATGGCGGCGATTCATCCCCCCCCCTCCTACACCCGCTTCTCCTCCTACAGCCCCTTCACCTCCACCCCCTCCTCCTCCACCACCCCTCCCCGCCCCCGGGTTTTGCGCTGCACGGGGGCAGCAGCAGCATGAGGCAGCCGTGAGTATTTTTTTTTTCAATAGTAGGATGCTGGGGGTGGGGCTTAGTACCGGGGAGAGAGGATGTGCTGATCTAAAAGGTGTGTGTGTGTGTGTGTGTGTGTGTGTGAGAAAAACGGGCTGGTGGGGGGTGGGTGTGAAAAACGGGCTGGTGGGGGGTGGGTGTGAAAAACAGGCTGGTGGGGAGTGGGTGTGAAAAACGGGCTGGTGGGGGGTGGGTGTGAAAAACGGGCTGGTGGGGGTTGGGTGTGAAAAACGGGCTGATGGGGGGTAGGTGTGAAAAACGGGCTGGTGGGGGGTGGGTGTGAAAAACGGGCTGGTGGAGGGGTGGGCTGCTGACATGTGAGGGGGGGTGGGCTGCTGACATGTGAGGTGCAGGGGGGGAAGTGATGTGAGTTGCAGGGGGAGGGTGTCACGAGAGCTTGCGACAGGCTGTAATTTACACCAAAAAAACTATATATATATAAATATATATATATACCTGGGTTTGAACTGGGACGAGACTTAAGATATGATAAATATAATTTATTCCTTGATAAAGGTGAACACAACAGATTATACAATAACAGGCAAAATATAGACACTTACTTAAAAGATGAAAATAATGAAAACAGTCCCATCTGAACTGGCAGTTTCATCCAGCAATCAGGAAATCATTCAGCAAACGAAGACAAAGGATATATGGGTGGACAGCAGTTTATAAACCGTTTGTCCCTCTATCTGTAACCTTAGGTGCCGAGACGGCTACCAAATGTCCCTTGGAAGCTTTTGAAGCTCATTTTGGGACTTCCAGCTTGGGGTAGCCCCCCCCCCATCAACAAACCCTTTGAAGCAGGGTGGACAGTGTGAAGAGTTCCACTTCCTCTGGTTAATTCCTTTTGTCCGTTGGGCCAAGCATAAGCAATTAGCCCAATAGTCTTTGATGATCAGGTTTGTAAATTCTAGCCTTTCCTGCTCATCACCACAGGGGTTCCTCAGACTTAACCAAAAGTTCATATTTACTGCAAATCATTGCATAACTTCCGTTCCGTAATACACACAGTCAGGTGAGATATATTACTGTATTCTGGGACACCTGACGCTCGTAGAGAGACCCATCATTACATTGTAATATGAACATTAATAGAGATATTAATATCTGGCATTTAGCAGCAGGTACCTATACAGGGTTTAGTCTCCCCAAGATCGGCTTACTCCCGCCAATACACTTATGTAATTCTTAGCCGGTTCAGCCAAGGACATCTCATAGTATTCTTATATTTAATAAAGTTACTCACTTTTGATATCCTGTTGGGGGGTACCTTTTGCTGGAAGGTATGAATAACAAACCCTTCCCTTCCTTTTGCCTGCTTCCCGCATAAACAATTCCCCTGGGAAGCCAGGCTCAAATCTAGCAGGATATCCTATTTAGCATCCTACTGGCCACGTCAATAAACCTTTTGAAGTGGGCTTTTGCTTTTCGCATAACCAATTAGGTCAGTTACCTATTGATCAGGGCGATGTATCACACCTCTCTGTTGATATACACTTCCAGTGAATACTCATATGAGGCACCATTTGGTTCCTTACGCATTACAAAGACAGGCATTCTGCCTGTACATTAGCACACCATTAGCATTCTGCCTGTGTATTTCAAAAACTGCAAAAAGTCACTTTATCAAAAATATATGTTTCTCTTATGACAACGTTATATTTTTAATATGTGTGTACTTGGGGGGTGACCCGGAGGCTGTACCCCAAGGCTCAGGGTCCTGGCTTACTCAGTTACCAAATTACCAGTTTTCAGGTAACTGTTTATTCAGCACTGCATATAAGATTAACCCCTTAAGTCCCAGTGGGTGGGTTATGCAGACCCTGATCCAGCAACAACATCATTTACACAGGGAAATAAGCATTTTCATGTTATTTAACAAGGGTTAAGTCACAGTTCTGGGCCTCAGCCCAGTTAACCCCTTGTCTCCCTGGCGAGGTTAGAGGGGGGCCCTTGGGGAGTAACCCCGTTAATCCCGGGCCAAACCCTCACTATCGTCACAGAGGGTATGATGTGAGCTGCAGGGGGGGGAGAGTGTCATATTGAGGGGAAGGGGAGAGAGTGTCATATTGAGGAGAGGGGGAGAGTGTCATATTGAGGGGAGGGGGAGAGTGTCATATTGAGGGGAGGGAGAGAGTCATATTGAGGGGAGAGAGAGAGAGAGTGTCATATTGAGGGGAGGGGGAGAGAGAGAGTGTCATATTGAGGGGAGGGAGAGAGTGTCATATTTGATGGGAGGGGGAGAGAGTGTCATATTGAGGGGAGGGGGAGAGTGTCATATTGAGGGGAGGGGGAGAATGTGTCATATTGAGGGGAGGGGGAGAGTGATTTCGGGGAGGGGGAGAGAGTGTTATATTGAGGGAAGAGAGACATGGGGGGGATGCTGACTTGTGTGGGGGGGATGCTGACATGGGATGCTGACTTGGGGGGTGGGGGGCTGCTGACATGGAATGGGCTGGGGGGACGTGGAGGGGGTATTGTGTGTTTGATGTGGGGGGGGGGTATTGTGTGGGTGAGGGGGAGAGATGGGGGTATGAGAGATAGATGGGAAGTATCATAAAGGTTGATAGTGAAGGGTCCTGGGGGAGATATGAGGATGATGATGAGAGGTGCTGGAGGAGAGGATGATGATGATGATGATGATTTAACCCGTGCGGCCCAAATTTTTTTTCATTGGAGCAGTTCGGCCCTTCTCACTTTACGAGTTGGGCAGGCCTGCTGTAAACCATACTGACTGACTGTAAATGTTTTGACTTTCTGTACATAAATGTTTTCACTAGCAGTAAACCATACACCTGTTGATGTTTTGAATTGCTGTGCGCTTAAAATGTTTTTACATTGTACAGTATTTGTAAATAAATGTTTTTGTACTTACTCCACCAATAAAAGAAAATGTTGATTTGTTTTAAATTGTTCCATTGTCTCCTTTTATACTGTAACAAAATAGTGTTTCTAGAATATACAGTACTGTCCAGGCATACTGTACAGTATACTGTAGGCATGCTCAGTACTGTACATCACAAGAATATTAAAACAATACATGCTGTACGGGTATAAAATACACATATGTACTGGAATACATGTAGAATAAATGCATAGTTTTTATTTTTTCGGGTTTATTATACAGTATATATATAAAAAAAGTATTGTACACGGTCTGAAAACATCAGCATACTGTTTCAGGTACTCTATCCTAATCAATAACAATGGCCACTAAACTGTAGACTCCGGTACGTGTTTTTTTTAATCCGATTCTGCAATGTGCAGGCATTGTAACACAAAGCGATATTATCCATCGAAATCCCTCCATTTGCCGTTTTCCACATGAGATGACAAAGTTTTCTTTTCTGAGGAAAAAAGAAATAAAAGTTTTACTGTAACGGTCAGTCCCCTAAAGAAGTTCCCACCAATAATTTTCTCGGGGGGCATCTCCTGTTCACATGCGCATGCGCCTACCGTCGATGTGATGACATGCATATGCGTTTCAAGAAGGTTCCAATTCGCATGCGCCTAGCTTTTCACCAATTGTGCAGTATTTACTGTAGAAGCCACTCAGCCAATGCTTATTGCTTACAGGAGAATTGCTTGACTTTTGAATCGCTCTGATATTGATATTTTCAAAATAAAAAAACCAGAATAACATACGGCAACATTACTCACCATAGAATTTCCCAATCAGCTGGCGCCGGACCACTGCCAGCCCCGTATTCTTGATCATACACATCTTTGACAGGTGACAGCGGGACTACTACACCTGTAGTCAGCTGATGAGGCTGGAAATCGCTTAGGTACATGCAAGCTTGCTCGAAACTATACGCGAAATCCGGCTCAGGCTGCAGGTATCCGTGCGTGGACAGACAGCAAGGGTTGTCACTGACGGTCGGACCGTTATTGGAAGCCGGTGCTGGTGCATTGCTTGCCAGCGACTGTCGTTTCTTAGTTGGTTTTAACACGACCTTTCGCCTTTTGCCGTCTGCATGATCATAGATACAGGAAAAACCCGGTGATACACAAAAATACCCTCCAATAAATTCGTGATCAATACGATAAAAATATGGATCGCTACATAACCTTTTCCTTATTGCACGCTTCCACACATGAGGAGCTGGCGAAAATTTGTAAAAGTCATAGTTTTCGATAAAATACTGATAAATTTGAACAACTGTTGCAATCTTATCATCTGTTGCATTTATCGCGGCCCATATTAAATACGCGTACGTTCTGTCGGGTTTTTGGAACACGGGCTGCATTTGAACACTCATGGCCGCGGGTCTCTGGAGAATAACAGAAACTGGTCTTTGTCTTTCTTTAGTATGAAAAGCCTAAATTGATACATTTTTGTAACCTCTTCCTTCAGTCCCAAGGCCAATTTACAATAGCCCACTGTGGTATCTTTTTTAAACGAAACACCTGCAAGTCGACACATTACTGAAGCGCATGCGCATTACAACTCATGAATATCTGCCATCTGGCGGACACGCAAAGAATTGCAACCTATTAAATCCGAACCATTCTCAATAAACGCATCAACCGCGCGTCAACCGCGCATCAACCATGCATGAACCACGGCTGAGAATGCAACATGAATGCAGCATGCACCCGGTGAAATGCGTAGCATTCGGAAAAAAATCCCGGAAAAATGCGGTGATGTTTTAGAATAAAAGGGGCCGCAGCAGTATCTACCTCTTCGTCAATTTTTGTATTGTTTATTCTTATTCTTATATCTTATTGTCCTCATTGTTCTATGTAAGAATTGTGTACCCATTAATTTTGTTGTTGATATTCTGCCCGTTTACTTGGTGTAATCAATATTTAGACATTTGGTCTTTTATTTCCTGTTGCAATATATTACTGTTCCCTTATGTTATATATTGTATACTACTGTATGTATCTAGATGAAGTATTGATTTAGTGCATGTTGGTTTCTCCTGAAACCAACACCTTTATAGAATCCATAGCGCAGTATAAGTTGTGTGTATTTTAAATGTTATTCGATTATTAATTATGTGCGCTATATAAAGTGCACTATTAGAGGGGGGAGGTACTCTCCTGATGAAGTCATCCTAATATTGGTGAAATGCGTAGCGTGGGAGGTCCCTGTCACAGAGAGCACTCACAGACGTGTCCCTGAACCTGCAAATGGTAAGTGACGTGATACCGACCAGAGGTGACGCAGCGGAGTATGCGATCGAAGCGTGCAGGGAGTCCACCAGTGGGGAGGATTCCCGAAACTTCCGGAGTCACCAAAGACGGAGGCGGTGAGTGGTTCAGACTAACGACGTCTACATATGTGATACATGCTTTTTATTATCATACTTATTGTGCATCTCGCAGAAGTTACCACACAACCACAGATTTTGCCACGGTTTTGGATTTGCGCTTATATTTCCTTCATACCATGAGTAGGCATTCTATAGGAGCCAAGTCACAACGATTTATTTGAATTTTTTCACATACACCTACACTTAGAAATATCTCTTGATTTTCTCCTTATGCTCCCCCTGGATTGTGAGAAGAAATACAGTGTTTTGGGACCAGTGTAGACAGGCAGCACCAGAGGGTTCGAGTAGGGATTTGAAACTATATTTATATTTTCACTGCACTTTTTGCACAATTATGTTTATATGCTAATTTTAGCAGTCACTTTAAGTTATCACTGTGTATTATAGGACTCAATATAGATCACTTTGTTGTTAGTAAACAAAACAATAGCGATAGACAGCACTCAAAAATAAATAATCCAATGACTATATGCAGGGTGAAAAGGGAACAAGGAGGACCCAAATTCCCCCTAAGACAACAACCAAACACCAACTAGTGTTCCAGCACTCACTGACTATAAGAAAATGGTCAAACAGGGTATATGCCAACAAAGAAAATTTAATGCAAGCACAAGATAATACCATACTTGGAGAGATGTCACACAAGCGAGTAATATGAAAATAAACTCTAAATATAGGTGGTGTGGGGAAAGAAACACAGGAGAAGGGAATGGGAGAGAAGGTGGATGAGGGTATGGGGGGGAAAATGCTGGGGAGGAGGGTAATTATGGGGGCAACATTTCAGAGTGAAGACACCTTCCTCAGGCCCGTTCCCTCTGGTCCAAATGGCCCACAAGGTACTTCTCTAAATCCCGTGTCCCCAACCAATTGAGCAAAACCCATAAAATAATGATAATGATTAAATCAATAGAACAAAGTTTAAGAGGAATAGATATAGTCCAGAACCAGCAAGAGGACAAATGCTGTTTAGGACAAAGTAGAAAGTAAAACCGTCAAATCCTTAGTATGTGTAGCAAATACAAAGTCTCTCTCTCTCTCTCTCAATCCTGCTGTTTGGGGCTGCTGAAAGAATAAAAAAAAATCCAATAATCCCAGGGAAGATAAGGGCATACTCTGATTACATCATCGGAGGGTGTGCAGTGGATAGTTCGTGATCAGCAATTGGTCATTTCCTTGATCATAATGACACCCCCCCCGACCCTCCAGAAGAATTTCATTTTGGATGGGATCATGTTCCTTTTGCAACACAATTATCTCCTATGTGAGTCCCGATTCCATCAGGTAATGTGTGGCACCACTATGGGCACATGGTTTGCCACATCATTTGCCAATCTCTATATGGGGTATTGGGAAAAGGAGGTACTGTGAAGTAGGGATGTGTCCTCTCCACACCTTTTTGATTGAGTAGAAGATACATTGATGATGTCATCATCATTTAGGATGGTGATTTGGAGTCACTGTTTCAATTTGTCTCCTTATTGAATGTTAATACATTTAATCTTTGTTTCACCATGGAATCTTTAGGAGATAAGGCCAATTTCTTTGATTTTGAGGTCTATATTAAGAATTCAAACTTCTGTACCAAGACCTATTTTAAGGAAGTATGTGTTAATGCCACATATTTGGATCCATCCAGTAACCATGACATTAAGTGGATCAACAATATTCGTTATAGCCAGTTCCTCCATCTTAGGAGGAACTGTACATAAGTGTCTCTGTCTGTTGACCAGGCAAACTTCTTGAATGAAGAGAACTGGGTGTTATATGTTATACGTCAATCTATGTCAATCAATAACAATCCTAATATGAAAATTATTTATTTATAAAATGTTTTACCAGGACGTAATACATTGAGAGTTACTTTTCGTTTTCAAGAATGTCTTGGGCATAGCATTAAGACAAATAATACATGGTTACAAATACAGTTACATAAATGAACAGGGTATACATTATATACAAGACATTGCATGCACAGTTAAAGAAAATATATATTATAGGCTTATGAAACAGTTACAGACCAGATTAAAATGTGAGACAGCCTTAGTTTTGAAAGAACTTAAACTGGTGGTGGATTGGAGAGTCTCCGGTAGGTTGTTCCAGTTTTGGGGTGCACGGTAAGAGAAGGAGGAATGGCCAGATACTTTGTTGAGCCTTGGGACCATGAACAGTCTTTTGGAGTCTGATCTCAGATGATAAGTGGTGCATGTGGTAGGGGTGAGGAGCTCGTTCAGATAGATGGGTAGCTTGCCCAGAAAGTATTTGAAGGCAAGACAGGAAAGGTGAACTTGCGCCTATACTCGAGTGATGACCAATCTAGTTCTTTGA
Organism: Ascaphus truei; assembly: GCF_040206685.1. Lineage (NCBI taxonomy): Eukaryota > Metazoa > Chordata > Amphibia > Anura > Ascaphidae > Ascaphus > Ascaphus truei. The sequence continues at coordinate 144,109,751 of NC_134485.1, read as the reverse complement.
GCATTTCGCAGTGATGTGTGTTGTAGTTGCATTGGAGATCAAAACGGCATATTGTAGAGGGTGTCAAGTTTGCTAAGGTGGGTTTGGGGTGCTGAGCCATATACTATGTCTCCATAGTCGATAATTGGCATTAGCATCTGCTGTGCGATACGCTTTCTGACCAGCAGACTTAGCGAGGATTTGTTCCTGTAAAGTACACCTAGTTTGGCATAGGTCATGTCAGGGTATCAATGTGCATCCCGATTGTTAAGTGGGAGTCAAACCATATGCCCAGGTATTTAAAACTAGTAACAGGAGTTAGGATGGTGTTAGCGTTGGTTCTGATCAGGAGCTCAGTCACTGGAAGCTTTACAAATTTAGTCTTGGTCCCAAATACTATTGTTACAGTCTTGTCAGTGTTTAAAAACAGTTTGTTTTGGGAAATCCAGTTTTCGAGTCTGAAAAAGTCAGACTGAAGTATGTTGAAGGTCGGAGAGGCTATGGCTGTGTGCATATAGGATTGTGTCATCTGCATACATGTGTATTGAGGCTTCCTTACAAGCTGTGGGAAGATCATTGATGAACACTGAGAAGGGTAGGATCCCCAGGAACAGAGCCTTGTGGGACACCACAGGTGATATCCAGGGGGTTGGAGTTAAAGCCTGAGATGGACACATGTTGGGAACTACCTGATAGGTAGGACTGAAACCAGTTTAAAGCATGCTTCCCTATTCCAGAGCTCTGGAGTTTGTTAAGCAGGATAGCATGATCAACAGTATCAAAAGCCTTTGCAAAATGTAGGAATATTGCACCAGTGAGTTGTGCCAGTTCCATTCCACACTGGATTTCATTGCAAACTTTTAGCAGGGTAGTTACGGTGGAGTGTTTGGGGTGAAAGCCAGATTGGAATTGGCTAGGGAAATTTGTCTTGGTGTAGTAATCGCTTAATTGGAAGTGGACACATTTTTCCATGACTTTGGATAAGATTTGGAGAAGGGAGATTGGCCTGTAGTTTGAGACAGTGTTTATGTCCCCACTTTTGAAGATTGGGACAACTCTGGCAGTTTTCCAGGTCTTAGGGATATGGCCTGCAGACAGGATAGAGTTGACTATGGAAACAATTGGTTTGGCAATGGCTGGGGCACCAAGTCGTAGGAACCTAGATTGTAGTAAATCAGGTCCACATTGGCAGCTTAGTTTTAATTTGGGAGCGCTTGTATAATCTCCTCTTCAGATACTGGGCCAAATTGAAAATTGTGGGCAGTGTTGGGAGGGGGTGGGGCTATATGGATTCTCCCATGATGAGATTCATGTTTGTGGTTTGGGTTGCATTTTGCTAATAAGTTAGTGGCACACCCCACAAAGTAATCATTGAATACATTTGCAATGTCAGTGGGGTTTGTCAGAGTAATATCCCCCTTAGTGATATTACTTGGTTATTGATGGTTAGAAGGCTGGAATATATTGTTGATAATGTTCCAGAAGTTAGCTGGGTTTGATGTATTCTGGTGGAGATTGTCAGAATAATATTGTGCTTTTGCATGCCTTTTTTGCCTTGTGCACATGTTCCGCAGGCATCTGTAGTGATTGAGATCCATGGTAGTGCCAGTTACTTTGTAGCTTTTCCACAAGTTATCCCTGAACTGGTAGAGTGCTATAAGGTCAGTTGTAACCCATGGAAGGTGGACCCCCCATACCCTTATTCTGCGTAGTGGAGCATGGGTATCACAGAGTTTTATGAACTCAGATTGGAAATAGTCGATCGCAGAATCAGGGTTGGGAATTAAATCGATTCTGTAGCAAGGGCAGTTGGTAATGTCAGCTAGAAACTGTTGTGGGTTAAAGTTTCTAAATGTTCTAGTGAGGAGAACTTTAGGGCTTGAATGGGGCAGTTTAATTTTCCTTACACAGTACACTTTTGCATGGTCACTGAAAATGTCAGGAAGGATGCCAGAGGATTGCCAGAGGATTGGATTCTGCTGGGATTTGAGGAGAGAATCCCAATCTGACTGACTCTGTCTTTCAGCCCTGTTCCATATTTGTGGACAGATTACTTAGACCTCTGGTAACCAACAGTAGGTCTTATATTAGAGACACGACCGACTTTGCCCACTTTAAGTACACCATTGTTACTCGCCACCCTAGACGTCAATAGCTTATATACGTCGATTCCTCATGCTGATGGGATATTGGCGGTTAAAGAGTCTGTGAAACTGGCCAATGTGTTTTCCCCCAGAGAAGGCATGCTAATTGTAGACTTATTAGAGATTATACTCCATAATGATTATTTTCGAAGACAACTACTACATCCAGGTTCAGGGTACGGCCATGGGATCGAACGTCACTATTAAGCTTAGTTGAAGCGCAATGTAGCCCACCCTACCATTAGGTTTACCTGCACACATGACCCTGTACAGATTACTTTTCTGGATACAACAATTAGTGTACATAATGGTAAGCTAGAGTCTGATATGTTTACGAAGCCCACGGACAGAAATAATTTATTACATTTTTCAAGCTTTCACCCTCCAGGCACTACTGTGGGACTGCCGTTTAGTCAATTTTTACGCGCTAAGTGTATCATCAGTACTCCATCAAAGATCACTGAGGGCCTGAAGATCCAATACAAATTTCAGTCTAGAGGTTACCCTGCTAGAGTTCTATCCAATCTACGCCAGAAGGCTGAGGATTGGACTCCCACTGGACAAGAGGTCCATGAGAAAAGGAAATTCTCAATCCCATTTGTTTCCACATATAACACAAATAGTGGACTTATTAAAAACATCATACGATGACACTGGCCCCTTCTTAGCAGTGATCCCCCTTTAGCTCCTGTTCTTAGTGATCCTCCACAATTCTCGTACAAGAGGGGTAAAAATTTGCGGGATCGTCTAGTCTGGGTGGACTTTGGTGGCATCACTACGAAGCAGACATTCCTGGGTACCCCAAAGTTGGGGTGCTACAGGTGTTGAAGTTGCAGTCAGTGTAACAGTATTGTGGAAGGACCAACATTTCAGCACCCTATATCTGACAAAATATACAAAATCACTGATTTTTATACTGTATGTGCCTCTCTAAGGACGTTATATATTTAATCAAATGTCCATGTGGCTTAAGTTATGTGGGGGAGACCACCCATAAGGTGAAGGATCGGATGGACAGCATAAGGTGGCTATACGTAGGTGTGACCCTGAAGCGCCAGTAGCACATCACTTCACACAGGCTGGGCATACTGTGAGTCAATTACGGTACCAGGTAATCGATGGCATGAAGATGGGCCGACGTGGCGGCAATCTACAGAAAATGTTATTTCAAAAAGAGTCAAAATGGATTAGGACACTGGGTACCCTGACTCCATCGGGCATGAATAAAAACTTGAACATGAGCTGCTATTTTTAGACAGCCCTTCCTGTGTGTGCATTTAATGACCCTGTCTCTATATAGCCTCATGATGCCTGGTACCTATAATTTATCTCTCTTGCCCCTTTAATTGGGGTATGTGGCTGTGGTGACAGGTCCCTGCGTGTGGCTGTCCCTGCGGGTAGATCCATCCTTTGCCATGGTAGGTCTCCTCTACCTCTGACGTGGCCCCCTTTGGCAGATTTCCTTGCCTTTCTAATCCATGGCTCTCACGACCCACTTGGTGGGATAGTTACAACCTTATTAGTAGGTATACTATATATCATTACTATGGTCATTAGTAAATATTATAAGGGTACATGAATTACTACTCCGTGTGTGTATATATGTTTTTATTTGATCCATATGTATCATTCTGCATTTGTTGTTTATATTTCACTCTTTGCTCATTATTTACAGGTAGCACTCTGGGGGTACATATGGGATTCTGGTCTGTTGAGGTTTGAAGCCCCACTGGCGATCCTCTGGCATATGTGCAACTATCCACCGTCTGGATTATGTATATATCTGCCCTCTAGACAAGCCCTTCGACTCTGCCTCTTATCTGGTGATTTTCTGCCCACTGCAGTGCTTCTACACGCAAGATTTTCATGGAGTGTGTACTACTAGTGACAGCGCACGCGCGACCTGACTGCACTAGACGTAGAAGCATGGGATGCTGCTCTCAAACGGCATGTGAATGCGATGCTCACCATGGCGACGATTTTTGTTTACATCATGCAGAGGATGGGTGGTGTCAAGTAGCCACATCAGCACTATCAGCTGAAAGGGATCAGATTGATTAAGAGCTCACGGCCAATGGATGACGTCAGCCAGGCTTCATAAACCCCCTCTGACAGTTCAATTAACCACAGGACACCCTTTTGAGCGAGAGGAGCAGGAGCTTTTGGACAATTACACTGAGGACTGTGTGGTTTGTTTCTCTTTATCCATTGCATATGACTTTTTGGACATTTTGTTTCTGCATCCTCATTTACTGTTTGCATATTGCATAGCACTTTCCCATTTTCAGTATCTAGTATTAGTGGAGGGTTTGTTTGTCCTTATTTGGGGCTTTATACTATCCGTCTGGGTTGTGGGGCCAGGGAAGTACCCTTCTGTCCCTCAGGGGCTAAGGGGAACAGGCCTGACGAAGGGGTGTTCTCTGAAACATTGCCCCCCTGTACTCCCCCTTATACCCACTCCTTTGTTATTTGCCCTTTCCTATTGTCTGTTCCCCCCCCCCCACACCCCCGTATTTGGTTCTTCCTATATGTTTTTAGAGTTTTTTTCAATATTATACTTTTGGTGTTGAGTGTTGTTTGATTCACTTGTGCATATATTAAATTATCATTCCCTTTTTTTGGTTTATACCAATGATTTGATCTCCTTATTTTTTCTAATAAGGAGTGCTGGACTCTTCGGTATTGTATATTCCAAATCCAAATGAGTTCTGAGTGAAATACAAATGACGATGTATTATCTGGCCCAAAAGGATCTAACTAAGGGAAATGACAATTTAGTCCTGCTGCTGGAGTAAAAAGGGGGATTCCGAGCCCCCTTGAAAAGAAAAGAGTATACTCTGATGCATGTGGAGTGTAGTGGACTATCAGCAGCCCATTGGTCTGGTGCTCAAAAAAACTATAAAAAGGTGTAAGGCTAGGAAACGCTGTAAATTGAGTAAATAAGTTCTGTATATCCTCACCTGTTCCTAAGTGTCTATGAGTTAGAGCTACTATTCCAAAGAATAAATCAAATAGAAACATATAGAACCATAAACTTGTTAATGTCTCTAATAGCATGAAAACAATGTGGCTCTAATGCAACTGGCCGATCACCTTCACCACAATAACGTTGCAGTTAGTTACTCACGGTCCACCAGGCAGGTTTCTAACGGCCCCAGTAAAGCCCAAATCTCCACTAAGTAGGAGGCTTCACTCGGAGGATCCTGATGGTGTCAGGGTATCAGTGCGGGGGCAGACATCCGATGACTCCAGCAAAGACACAATCCCCCGCTGAGCAGGCAGGCTCGTTCTGGAGCTCCCGAAGGTGAGTGTGAAGATTTAAATGCAGGAGCGGTCACCGTAGAGACCTCTGACAGCTCCAATGCAGCACTATCCCCCAACAGGGCGCCCTGTGATAAAGCGCCCTGTGCTTCAAACATGTCAGAGTGCCTGTCAGGAATGTATGTACTTTTAACATAATATATCTTTGAACGATACTTTTTCGTCCTACGTTACATTGGTGTGGCTGTGCTCCGGTTCCTGTATGGATCGTGACTTACTCTGACTCATGGACTGGATGTAAAAAATATACACGTGGTAAAATACCAACAATTGTGAACCGAGGTCCTCGAAAAACAAAATGCATATGACAACAGCAAAACTTTTTTTCCGTTAATGAAAAATACTTTTTAAAATGTACATATTACATACAGTACACTGATCTTTTGAGGGCTGAAATAAATTAGTGTATACAACAAAAAGTCTCATATGTCCCTTCTGGTTATTATGAATATCTTGATCTCTATTGTTGAAAGAGATTATTTTTCCAGAGTTGTTCTTGTGGTATCTAGTTTATTGTAAACAGTGTTGGCCGTTAGGCTCTGGCTTCTAGGGGATGGATCACGTGTGAGATGCATCAATGTACATACCAGCGTCCATATGCGTAGGCAAAGACAAGACCAGACTTCTATGAATGCTGCAAAGGTTCAGGATTTGAGTTTTTTGGACGCTGGTATGTCCATTGATGCGTCTCACACGTGATCCATCCCCTAGAATCCAGAGCCTGATGGTGAAAGACCTGACCGTCATGTCACCGCACTGTACTGAATATCGAAGGGAAAGGAGCTGATGGTAACAGTACCAAGTATTGGGCATATCTTTTTGCTGATATGTGCCATTGAAAAACAAGAAAGAGATATTTTGGTGATCTCAACGATCTGCCCAGAGGGCATTGCTCAAGCGGAGCAGTATAAGAAAACAATCAAGAGACACTATGGCAATCTCACTAAATTCTACCAGAGGGCGTCACTCAGGCAGAGTTCTACAAAGAGAATGACCAACAAAGACATTCTGGTTGTCCCACCAACCTGCCCAGAGAGTGTCACCCAGGCAGAGTATTATAAGGAAGTCAAACACTGAAGGAGACTCCAAGTATTTGTCTGATCCACTGAGAAGCCGTCGCTCAGATGGAGCAAAGGAAAACAGAGGAAGGCCTTCATTATTTCAAAGCCATCCCCATGAGGAACTCGCAGTGAAGAATTCACAAGTGACGGAGAAATTTTTTTTCTCACAAATTCTTCAAGTCCCAACACTGTTTACAGTACCTCTGTAAACCAGATACCACAAGAAAAACTCCAGAATAATAATCTCTTTCAACAATAGAGATCTGGACATCCATAATAACCAGAAGGGACACGTGAGGCAATTTGTTGTATACATTAATTTATTTTAGTCATCAAAGGTTCAGTATGTGTAATATGTACATTTTTACAGTAAATGTATTTTTAATCTAATCTTTTTAATAAATTACTTCTTTTTTTTGCTTAAGACATATGCCTTTTGACCTTCGAGGACCACGGTTCACAATTTATGGTATTATACCACATGTATATCTTTGACACCCAGTCCATGCGCCAAACTTCTTGAAAGACAAGTTTGATCACAAAAATTATGACAAAGGAGTAGAGACACAAGTAACACTTACCAACGAGCCTTACAACAGGATAGATGGTCACTTCTTTAAGAACATAGGGTTTGAAAGAGGAAGCTCAGCCTAGACCCAACACCTCTAGGGCTTTTACGATCATTGATGGTTTGGGGAAATCCATATCTACCCTGCACGGATCTAAGTCCGGACTGGGTGGAGGTGTACCCCTGTTCATCACCAAATGCAATGGTGCCCATCATCAAATTAGGAACATTCTTTCTCACCATTGGGATATCCTTGATTGGCACCACCCTACCCTCATGACCTAAAATTGTATTTAAAAAGGCTCAAGATCTTAATCGTATTTTAGCACTCCCATTTTTGCAGACATCTAGGCCTGATAGTTGCTTTAAATGTTCGGGTTGCAAAGTGTATAAATCCATGAGACCTTCCAAGCAGTTTATATCTCATACTACTAAAGAAGCCTCTGATGTGATTTTCTTTATAAACTGCAATACTAAATTTGTTATATATTTATTGTAGTGTGACTTTGGTATCCAAAATGCAGGGCAGACGATAAGGTGCCTCAAAATTAGAATTTTTTTAACATCTAAGTAATATTAAAGCTGCAGTTCAGTCTTTTTTTTATTTTTTTTATTTTTTTATTTATTTTTTTATTTCAATAGTCTTATGTGTGCAATCTCTAATTACCTAAAGAACTGTATAGCTGCAGGTCAATTCGTTCTCCATGTATTGGTAGGTTGAAATTTGGTGACATAATTAGTGAAGGGGTCTGTTTATATTCTGCTTGTCTGTCAGTGGAAGCTCATGAATATTCATGAGCATTCCTGCACTAACATGTGCTAGAGGGAGGGCAGGGCTGACAAAGGGGTGTGCCAGGGCTTGTGACAGGACATGAAGGGGCAGTGCCTTAGTAATGGCTGTTAAAATAGAATACAAGAAAATTGGTCTTTCAAAGTTGTTTTTTTAAAAACAGAAAATGCTAAAAGTATTTTTTCTTACTACAGAACTGATTTATTAAAAAAAACACACATGCAGGATATTGACTGAACTGCAGCTTTAAGAATATCACATAACATTTCCTAGATAAAGGGAAACCCCTCCCATACAGTATCTCTTGGATAATGTTTCACATACATTATAAATAATTGTGACCCACATGCTTTATCCTTCTCTGCAATAGAGCCTGTTAAAGATAGTGTCAGATCGAACAATAAAGATTTATGTCTCTTGCTGAGGGAACAAGAATGGATTTTTAAATGTAAGGTTAAGTACCCTAATGGCTTCAATGATGTGGTTGATATTAATCCTTTCTTGATATAAATGCATCTTTCCAAATGCATGTCAGTTTCAGGAGTTTTTATATTTTTATGTTCACAAATGTCTTTTATATCCTTTTACATTTACTTTTTAAAAAAAATATTTTATTAGGATATGTGGTTAGTACCCACGTATTCCTCATAATATATTTAGTTTCATATAAATAGGACTTTATCCATGAAAGAAAATGAAAAAATATACAATAAGCGCTTGACCTAAAACTACAAACCAATAAGGTGATAGTGCACTTGAACAAACTAATCTAAAGTATATATATTGAAGAAATTCCTTAATGGTAAAATACTCTGAAAAGGAATGGCTGCCAAGGGGAACCTCACACACAAGTTTTCTCAAGAAACTTGTTACATAGTTACATAGTTACATAGTAGATGAGGTTGAAAAAAAGACTTCCGTACATCAAGTTCAACCTATGCTAAATTTAGACAACGGATACTTTATCCTATATCTATACTTATTGATCCAGAGGAAGGCAAACAAAAAACCCATTAAGGGGAAAAATGAATTCCTTCCTGACTCCAAGAATTGGCAATCAGATTAATCCCTGGATCAACATCCTTCACATGTATACTTATTTGGTATATCCCTGTATACCTTTCCCATCTAAAAAGATGTCCAACCTTTTTTTGAACAAATCTATTGTATCTGCCATCACAGTCTCCATGGGTAATGAATTCCACATTTTAACTGCCCTTACTGTAAAGAACCGTTTCCTTTGTTGCTGGTGAAATTTCCTTTCCTCTAACCTTAAGGGATGGCCCAGAGTCCTTTGTACTGCCCGTGGGATGAATAGTTCTTTTGAAAGCTCCTTGTATTGTCCCCGAATATATTTTCTAATGTAAATAAATTTAATTTAGCTAGTCTCTCCTCATAAAATAGATTGTTCACCCCCTTTATTAATTTGGTAGCTCTTCTGTGCACTCTCTCTAGTTCCATAATGTCTTTTCTTAGGATTGGTGCCCAAAATTGTACTCCATATTCAAGGTGTGGTCTTACTAATGCTTTGTAAAGGGGCATAATTATGTTTACTTCCCTTCCATCCATTGCCTGTTTGATGCAAGATAAGATCTTGTTTGCCTTTGCAGCTACTGCATGACATTGGGCACTATTGCTAAGCCTGCTGTCTACAAACACTCCTAAATCCTTCTCCATCAAGGATTCCCCCAATATATCTCCATTTAATTTGTAAGTCGCCTTTTTATTCTTGTATCCGAAATGCATAACCTTACATTTATCTGTATTAAACCTCATCTGCCATTTACCTGCCCACGTTTCCAGTCTCTCCAAGTCCTTCTGATTCTATTACCTTACACAATTTAGTATCACCAGCAAAGATCGAGACTTTGCTCTCGATGCCAACCTCAAGGTCATTAATAAACAAGTTAAAAAGCAGGGGTCCCAGTACCAATCCCTGAGGTACTCCACTCATGACTTTAGCCCAACCTGAAAAAGTTCCATTTATGACAACCCTCTGTTGTCTGTCCTTTAACCAATTTTCAATCCAGGTGCATATATTATTACTGAGTCCAACTTTCTTTATTTTGTACACCAACCTCTTGTGTGAAACCGTATCAAAAGCCGTTGCAAAATGTAAATAGACCACATCAACTGCATTACCCTGGTCTAAATTCCTACTTACCTCCTCAAAGAAACAAATAAGGTTAGTTTGGCAAGATCTATCCTTCATAAATCCATGCTGACTATTACTAATAATTTTGTCTTCCATTAGATATTACTGAATATTATCCCGTATTAAACCGTCAAGTAGTTTCCCTACTATTGAAGTCAGGCTTACAGGTCTGTAATTTCCCGGTTGTGATCTAGCTCCCTTTTTAAATATAGGCACCACATCTGCTTTACGCCTATCTTGTGGTACTGAGCCTGTGGAAATGGAGTCCTTGAATAATAAATATAATGGTTTTGCTATTACTGGGCTTAACTCCTTGAGAACTCTTGCATGTATGCCATCGGGGCCAGGTGCCTTATTAACTTTAATTTTTTCAAGTCGCTTATGAACTTCTTCCTCAGTTAACCAATTGTTCATTAATATGGAGGTTGTGGCTTCCTCCTGCGGCACTACTATTGAACTTGATTCTTCCCTGGTAAACACAGAGGCAAAGAATTTGTTTAATACTGTATCTCACTTTTTTCTTATCTCCAATAATCTGCCTACCCATCTCACACTGAAAGGGTAATATATTTTCTTTTCTCATTTTTTTGTTATTAAGGTACTTAAAGATTTTTTTAGGGATGACCTTACTTTCTATTGCAACTCTTATTTAATTATCAATTTTTGCTAATTTGATTGCCCTTTTGTAATTTTTGTTACATTCCTTATAGTTCTGATACGATGTATCTGTCCCTTCTGACTTAAAGAATCTAAACGCCTTCCTCTTCTTGTCCATTTCCTCCCCTACCTGTTTATTTAGCCACATTGGTTTTGACTTATTTCTTTTATACTTATTACCCAAGGGTATACACTGATAAGTGTGCTTTTCTAACAATGTTTTAAAGACTGCCCATTTATCTTCTACATTTTTCCCTGCAAAAACATCATCCCATTGTATTACTACTAGATTAGACCTCAGTTTATTAAAATCTGCTTTTCCAAAGTTGAAGGTCTTTGTTGAACCCAAGTAATCTGTTTTTTGATAATTTATTTCAAACGAGACCATGTTATGATCACTGTTACCCAAATGTTCCAGGACTTGAATATTTGTTATTACTTCTATATTGTTTGATATGACCAAATCCAGAAATCCTGTTTGGTTCCTCAATAATTTGGGTCATATAATTGTCTTTAAGCACCCCCAAAAACCTGTTCCCTTTTGTTGTAACGCTAATCTCATTGCCCCAATCTATGTCTGGATAATTAAAATCCCCCATTATGCAAACATGACCCAGTTTTGATGCCTTCTCCATTTGCAAAAGTATTTTAGCTTCCTCAATCCCACAGATATTTGTTGGTTTATAGCATATTCCCACACACATTTTCTTTATACTTTTACCTCCACTGCTAATTTCTATCCACAAAGTCTCTACATTTTCATCATTCCCTTCATAGACATCATCCCTTATAATAGGTTTTAGATCCAGTTTAACATATAAACATACTCCACCTCCCCTTCTATTTGTTCGATCCTTCCGAAAAAGAGAATAACCCTCTAGATTAACTGTTATAAAGCAAACAACAATTGGAAATGTGTTCCCCGGCGCAGTACAATGTTTCAAGATACTAAAAGTACCGATTAAAATGTCTGTAGAAATGTCAATAAAATGTCCCAAGGATCAATCAGATGATAAGGTCCTGAAATGTTGTAGTCAATGGTAGTCCTCCTATGACTTAAAAAAGAGTGAACAAACCATTGCGCAGCAGGCAGACCCAGCGGACACTCTCTCTGCACGAATATAAATGCCTACTGACAGAATTTTCTGTTAAAGCCTGTGGTGAATATGAGCTGGTGTTTTAACCAACGGTTTTCCTCCTGGATCCACGAACCCCACGCGGTCTCCAGCCGCCTCCGGCACAATTTCCAGATCAGTCCACACACCATACACCAAACGCTTTTTCCCAAAACAATGAGATAGAGAAAATGATGCAATACTGTGGGGACACTTTAATAAAAAATTACAAAACAAGACAAATCACACTTACAAGGTGTCAAGTCTTGTGTGTTGATACACTGTTGCCGTCTGCCGCATGAAACAGGAGCTCGGCATTTAGAAGCACATGGTCGGCACCTCTCTCTCCTCGCGGCCACAAATTTTTCCGATGCCTTTCCCGATGATGTCACTGCTTAGTCCAAGTCCCCTCCTCACTGACAGGCAATGCAATTTTGCTCCACTCTACTCGAATTCGTGACTAGGATTGTCACTTCCTCAGGGGATTTGGAGCTCTACTGATAATGATTGCTATTTATATCTTAAAAGTCCATTAACCCTTGCACGTCCTTGGCAAAAGGATAAAGACCATATAAAGATATACATAATTAAACGTGACTCAGATTACAACTTGAACCAATAACTACAATACCATAAAAATGCCCATGGGATCCACGCCCTTACAGAATATAGGGAAATAATCTAATTGATATTATAAAGCACTAATACCCCTCATAAGGAATAGGGGTAAAAGGATTGACTTATCACCTCTATTCAAAAAAACATGTCTCCCTGGACATATCCCCTTCATGAGATAACACAACATAAAATATACTTATATTAAAATACAACGAGTTATTGTTTATAACATACTTTATACATAAAAAACAAGAATAAAAATTAAAAAGAACTTATAATTGTCTGAGGCAGGATATTTTCTACTTCTAATTTGTCATAAAAGCTGCTAAGGCAAATTCAATGTTCAAGCCACCTGGAGCTAGGGTTTTTAACGTATATAGCATAGCCTCCTGGCCGCGATGTCTTTTCCTGTGCCCTACCAATGTAAGCCCTGTTAGGTGCAGGGAGTGGATGGCATAATTCCTTCCAAAGTCCTTGTGTGCTTTTGCAGACTTGGATAAGTAAAGTATCCAAGGGCGGGCCTTAGCAACAGCCAGAGAGTGCCAACCTGAGGGGTGGGTACTGATTGGACCACACACTGGATATGGGGGCCTATCAGTATCCAGATCTGGCTTGTTATGAGTCAGTTACAGCAACTCCCCAAGGGATATAAATACTGGCACTTTCCTAAATTCTGGGTCCCTGTGTCTTTCTTTCTCTCCTCCCTCTGTGAGCAACATCTGCCCTTCATCTCATAAGGAGATGAGAGGAGGGGTCCAACAGGCCTAACCTGGGCCTAAAGCCTGAGTCAGGGCAATGCCATAAGGGAAGAATGTAACTGCTCTATGTGATCTGCATGCAATAAAGACCCTGAAAATATTAAGGAGTGTAATTCACTGTCATGCTGAGAGGAGAAGAGGTGTCAGTATTGGCCATCCCTGTCATTACAGAGGATCCATGCTGACTGGAGGCGCTGCACCAAGCAAGAACTAAGGTAACTTGTCAACCTGTCCGGTTTCTCCCCACAACATCACGGAGCACTCAGCCCTCCTGTTTACCTACAGGTACAGCCCAACAACTAGTGAAATAGGTGGAGAAGCAGACCCACCCCAATCTAACTTAGGGGGGCACGGGTAAAAGGGCTACACGTATTTATACAGAAACTTTAACGTCAGGATATCATATTTTGTCCATGTTTGATTTAAAGTATGAATTGTTTAAAAGTTGTATTTTATATATGTTTTTGTTCTTTATTCAGAGACGCCACTTTCCTCTTTTAATGTTTCTGTTTCCATTAGCCACTTATTAGTTATATTTACACTGGCGACACACTTTATTCGAGCTCGGCTAGTCCCACGAATTCGGGTATACCCGGGTGTATTGAGGTTTGTGACTGTTTTCTGCCCGAGTGCATTGAGGTATTTTCAGGCAGGGATTGAAGCATTTTATTCCCGCTGGCTGCAATACTGCACAGTATATATATATATACTGCATTACAATTCATGAATTTATGCCATCTGGTAGACACGCGAAGCATTGCAGCCTATTAAATCCTAATCATTATCATTTAACAGATCAGCCGCCCGTCAGCCAGGCATGAACCCAGGCTGGGAAGGCAAACGCAACGGGGCTTGTCAGAGGTGAGGAGCGGCGCATTCCAGGTATCTGCCAGGTACATACTGGGTATTTGCTCGAATAAAGTGTGTCGGTGCAGTATATTTAGATCAGCAATGATTATTATTCAAGTTATTATATGCACCTGTTTTATTGGATGCACATTACATCCACATTTTCTTTTCCTTAAGTATTTGTGTTTAACACACTTAACATTCTTATTAGTATTCGTAATTTTGTTATTTTATAAATAGATTTTGGATTATGTTTGGTTATATGTTATGTGGCATTATTAGCCACTTTTTAATGATACATTTTTCTTTTTCTTTACTCATATATATCATCAGAACAAGGAGGGCTATCATCATCAGCAGTGCACATATGATCTGTGGGTAGAGCATACACACACACACCACACCACACACACACACTTCATCTATTAGTTGGAAAACAGTTGATGGCCAAAAAGTCATAAAGGCCCTTAGGGAACACTGTCCAGGGTGTACATGCTTAAAACTAGATTAATTGAGCATAGAAGTAAAATCAATCAGAGGACACTGATTTAATTACACATTGTACGGAATTTAAACATACACTGGCATCCCTGGGAATTATGGGTATTGAACAGGTACAAAAAACATTTGCAGGCATTGATAAGGACATAACATTGCTACAGAGAGAGGTGTACTGGATGTACACCCGGGACACAGTGTTCCCTAAGGACCATAATGACTTTCTGTCCCTCAACTGTTTTCTAACTAGTAGATGATGTGGGAGAAAAACACAGGTGCGTGTGTGTGTGTGTGTGTACTCTACCCACAGATCATATGTGTGATGCTGATAGCTCTCCTTGTTCTGATGATTTATGTGAGATTTGTTAAACATACTCACTAATTTTTGGAGCAAATTATAGATTGAAAGAGAAAAAATACACAACTTCCTTTTTATTATATTTTTTTCACGCTTTATCAGAACTTTTTCGACCTATGGATATTGTTTTTAAAGGATTGTGGGGGTTTTATTGATCATATCTTGTTCTTCCTTCATGACCCACCGGATATCGGCATAACCCCTCCGCTCCCTTCCCTCCCCACTCCCTTCCCTCCCACTCCCTTCCCTCCCACTCCGCTCCCTTCCCTCCCATGGGAACCAGTAACAAGTGATGCTGGACTGGGGAACAGAGGTTCAAATATGCCGTAATAGCGCATGCGCAGAGAGTGAGGGGCTGGCAGTCATCCTGGAGGATTCACTGACGGAGCATGATCAACGGAGGGACGTCAGACGCAAGCGGAAATATCGCGGGATTTCAGGAACAGGGCCTGGCCAATCCATGACGAGGAGTGATGCCGTGATGTCAAACGCAACCGAGCGTGGGTTACATGAGCGCACCACCAGCAGATGAGGAAGAGGGACGCCTAATGGATGATGATCAACGTGGGACATCTGGTGATTCTTTAGGGGGTATAAATACTGGACATTATTGGGTGTTTTATCTTGGTCATTTTGAAAAAGGCCGCTGCGATGGCCGAAACATAGAAATTCTGACCAAATAAATTAGTTTAAAATCCGTAGTGCCCTGAGTCATCTTCCTTTGCATGTTAGGACTGACTAGCGTAACACTACTCCCTGATGAAGCATGCTAAGCGTGCGAAATGCGTTGAGATATTTGATGTTACATTGTTACGTAGCATATCTCATGATTGACATTATCACGTTATTGTGTCTTTTGCTGTGACGCGTGTATGCCCCTGCTATTCCTGCCATAATGAAAAATGGTTAAATAACATTCATAACATACAGTTTAGACGAATAAGAAGGAACTGTTCAGATTTGGATGTTTTTCAGTCACAAGCAAAAATCCTGGAGAAGAGATTTGTTGAGAAATTATGAACCATCCATTATTGAAGCAGCGAAGGATAAACTAGTGAGTCAAGACAGAGATAACCTGCTAGTTGTTAACAATTAAAAGAGAGAGACTAAGTCAAATGTTATTCCTTTTATTACTCGTTTTAATAAAGAATCGCTCAGCATACAACGTACAATTCGCAAACATTAGCATATCCAAAAGCAGGATCCAGTTTAAAAGACTTCCTGCAGTACCAGACGTACCGCAAGTGGTTTTTACAAAAGCTTGTAACTTGAAGGACAATCTGGCTCCTAGAGCTCTTAAAAAAATAGAAACCAATAGAGATGTGACGTGGCTACCTGAAAATCCAAAGGGTTTTTTCAAATGTGATAGATGCAAGGCCTGCAAATGTGATGTTTAAAAAAACGGACTCAATCATTTCTAAATCATGAATTTCTTCAATTGCAAAAGCCCTTTTGTTGTTTTATGTTCTTACATGCCCCTGCGGCCTACAATATGTTGGTATAACTACTCACCCCCTTAGGGTAAGAATTCTAGAGAACATACAAGACATCACCCTAGGTTTGGAAACCCACAGCGTACCCCTTCATTTTAAAAGAAGTCACAATTCGGATCCTGCAGGTCTACAATACATATGGAATAGAACGGGTTTCTAATGATTGGAGGTGGGGTAATAGGACTCTAAAATTGTCTCAAAGAGAGTCATTCTGGATACATCATTTGAGCACTCTGCAATCAAGGGTACTCAATGTCAATTTTGATATTAATGCATTTTTAGTTTAATATCCTACATACCACTCTGGGGCCTATGCAGAGAGCAGCGAATTTTAAAATTGGCGAGTTTAATAAAAAGTAGCTTTTTTGGAGAGTTTTATTCTCCATATGCAGAAATGTGCGAATTCTGCTATGTTTAACATGAATGCGTGTGGCGAGTTTAAATTGGCGAGATGCGCGCTGCAGAAATGTGTTAAAAAAAAAAATCGCGCCTTTTTTTTTCCTTTCCTATGGCCGCGAGCGGCAGCTTCTTGCCAACTTTTTCTGGCGAGGCAAAAAGGAGACAATCGCACCATTTTATTGGCGCGAACAGCCGCTAGATGCCGTTCGCGCCTCTCTGAATTAGGATATTTTTAAAACTGGCGAGATGGAGGTTCTCGCCAGCCGCGAGGCGAGTTTTAGAAATAGAAAAAAAAAATTGGCGCGTTTTTCGTAACTCGCCATTTTCTGCGGTTTTCTGCGCGATTTTCTCCAAAAAATGGCGAGTTTTGAAATAGCGCTGCTCTCTGCATAGGCCCCTTTGTCTTTTCAGGAAAATGTCATCTGTAATACATATTGCTATATGTCCTTCTCTCAATATGGATTGCGTTTTTTACAGCCTATTTTATATATTTCCCACCATTTTTATACTCCTAGTTTTATATACAACTGAGGAAATGGTGTTCAATCCGCGCTCATGCTTCCTAAGTGTGATCCTGTGATGGAACTCCTAATGCCTCTTGCTGGTGCATGGAGACACTCCCCCGCTCCACAAACGTCCACCCACTGAACCTCCGGCAGCGGACCAGACAACCAACGAAAAGAGCACAAGAGCGCACCGAGGTCAAAAGGAGGTATAATACAAAAAGTAAGCAAATGCAATAAATTACTTACAATGAAGTAAAATGCAGTCTGTTTGTAGCAGGGCTTCACGATGCTGCGGCAGGCTGTTGCGAAGAGGGGGAAGGAATCTCTCTTTCAGAGTGATACGTCCCGCGCGCTGGGAATAAGCACTCAATAGCTCCCACAAAGAAAAAGACAGTGTGAAATCAGCGCTATAAATATTAAAATATAAAATAAATAATGAACCCTGGTCTGGGTGGAATTAGGCCGCCAGGTGAGTACTGATTGTACAATCAGACACTTAAATGCAATAATGAAAAAAGGAAAACCGGCGCCTTACAAGTTCAGAATGATATGGGAAATCCAAAACGATATCATAAAACTCCCAACAAAGTCCTCTGTAGCAAAAACGATGGAAGAATTGCTGTGCAGCTCCCACCGTGCATGAAGAATTATGTGGAGAAAAAACAAATAAACAAAATTATGGTGCAGTATGTCAAACTAATATAACTGACATGAGAGCCCAAACACTAAATGACAAGACAACACAAGACAGACAAACTAAACAAACAATAGCAAGGCTAATAATGATAAAAAGCTAATTTAATAAAACAACATAAATGAAGGGTTTCAGAAGACTAGAAAATCGCCAGGTTCAGATGGGGTAAAATTGGGACCCTACTCACAAGAAATCAAAATGTAACAGGCAATGGAGATAAACGCCGTGCTGCTCATCCACTGCAGTGGTAACCGAAGCGCCTTCCTGTGATTCCCCTGCCTCGGGTGGATGCCGCGTCACTAAGGGGCGGAACCTCCAGGTGGATGCCACGTAACTGGAAGGCGGGACTTCCTGGAACGGCGTTTTTTTTCAACTTCAAGCCTGGATCAACTGTACGTCTTCCTTCACCAACAGACAGCTCTAAAAGAACTTCCCAACGCGTTTCGTGTGCTTGCGCACACTTCCTCAGGGGTTAATCCAGGGGATAAACGTACAGTTCATCCAGGCTTTAAGTTGAAAAAAAACTTGAGCATATGAGATTAATTATCAAAAAAGATCAGCTACACCCAATTTCAAAACATTTTGATATGTGTTGCACTGGAATCTGTTAAGCCACATTACAGGGGTGGAGACAGATGCAACTTGCTTCACAGGCGTGAGGCATTTTGGATATTTACACTTAATACCTTAGTATCCAATGGGTTAAACATCGACTGGGACTTGAAGAGCTTTTTATAGTATTGTACCACAGTTATTATTAATGGTCTAGACTATTGAGTAGCAATCTGTGAAGTAATTCCATGGTACATTCTTTAATCCAGTTTTCTATAAATATCTGCCTCCACCTGTGGTGTGTATGTACAGATTCCAGTTTTGTCTCTTAGATATCTTTTGCCGGGTTTGATGTATTTTGTGTGATTTGATTTAATTTTTCAAGTCCTTTTTTTTTTATATTGATTGTTTTTTTAACCTATTGTCCTTCATAGGATTTATGTGCATAGAACCATTTATTGAAGTGTTGTGTGTACAATTGATTCCACACATTAATGGGTTATTTTTGCACATAATCCTTTTGATGGCCCCCCTCTTTAAGGTCGGTCAATTCTTATGAGGTAAGATAGGTTGCCCCCTTAGTTATTATACACTCAGTCAGTGGACACAATCATTGTCAAACATCTTCTATGTATTTTTTTATTTACTTTATTGGATTAAGTTTATTGTCTATGCTGTGCCATTGCAGTAAAGTTTTTCCTCTTTATTTCTTCTTTTCAATTTCTTCCTGCAAGACAGAATTAATTGATTATTTAAAACAGCTGTTTTGTATGACGGGGAGTGCGTTAAATACCCAGGGCCTCCCCTTTCTCGTCACTCCTTGAAATAGCGCCATAGTAGGCGTGAAACGCGTGGGAGAGTTTTTTGTGCTGTCTGTTTTTTATGTAGTTTAATAAAATAGCATTTTAACCTCTTTGCTGGTGAGTTCTTACCTTTTTTCACGGAGCGGATGGACCACCGAACCTTCCCCTGTCCTGCTGTCACGTGAGAGGATCAGCGTTCACCACCGGATGCAGACGCAGACGCAGATGCAGACACAGAGGGAGATGCTTCTGCAGCAGCGTCAGGATTGGAGCTGGAAGGAGGGAGAGCAGAGCGGTGATCACTTGTGAGTTACGTGTACTCCACACCGGGCACGATTTGGTCAGGGCTAGGGAGACTGAGTGAGTACCTCATTGTCCCCACTGTGTTAGCCCTCTCCTGCTTAACCCTTAACCCTTTACCAAGCGTTTTGGTCTTTACCATCACAGTCTTTGAACCCGCATTCCCGGTGTCAACTCCACTTATTACTTATTATTGACTTTGCCCTGTCTTGCAACACTGACTTATACTCTTGGAGCTCCTACAAGGTTGTTGTTTTCTAGTTCTAGTTTGTAACCGTTGTCTGCTCAGAGTATAGTGTTTTTCATTTTTTATATTTTGAACTCACCAGCATCAGACCCTGTCAAGGGTCTTTTAGGTCTTTTTTTCATTTTTTATCTACATCATTTACAATTAACTTTTCAGTGTTCTTTTTCCTACTTTTTTCTATATTTTTTCTTTTTTACATCACTCCTGGCATTACCATTTTGCAAATGGAGGTTCAAACATCGGGCCCCTGTCCTGTTAAAGCTATGCTTACACACTTTGCTTTTAATTATTCAAACCACACTGCAAGGTCAAAGAAGGCAGGTTCCGTGTTTGATAAGGACTGTGCCCTTGTATGCGAAGCAACAGAGGATCTCAAACCCCATTTCTTCAGATTAGAAAACTATATTACACAAGATATAAGACTCTAGTGGGACTTGATTTCTTTAGAAAATTATGTTAAAGACAAGAGGATACCGCGTGGCTTACGAATTAAGAAAGCACCCTCATTTGGGTTTGATGATAGGGATTTTGAGGCACAGTGGATCAAGATTTTGGATCATTGTTCTTTCAAACTTATTGAATTAATAATACAACGCAAACTTAAAGAAAAATCTATTGCAGAGAAGCAAGTTAAAGAACTACAAACCAAATTACTTGCGTTCACGCACATTGATAAATTCAATGAGATGGATACCAAATTAGCTCAACGTGTTAATAACATAGAGAATGGCATTATGCTGGCAAAGCAGAATAAATATGAACGTGACAAAGCAGACTACCTTAAGAACCAAATTTACATGTGGCAAAGACCCAAGAGGCCTAAATCTTCCAATAAGAGCAATAATTCAACAAGTAAAAAACAAGAACAAGGGAATAAGACAAATAAACTCATGAAGTCTATTCTGAGGACATCCTCACAAACAAGTTACCAAATAGGCAAAAGCTTTGAATCTGATTTATCTGATAATGATTTCGTGGGCCCAAGTGTTTCTTTTTCAGAAAATGAGTAAGCAGTCTCCTCAGCAGATGAAAGAAGCCATCCTGTCCTCCAACCGAAGACTACTAAGCAACCGTCAAAAAACAAAGGATGAGACGGAGAAGATCCAGATATAAACTGGTGGTCAGCTCCGTCAAAGAAAATGAGGTACCAGAGCTAGAGGAAACTAATGTGATTAACATCTCTCAATACATTTTAAGCAAATCAGAAATGGAAGTTCTTGACCTTGGACTTACGTTTGCACCCACAAATTCACAAGAAAATTATCTTTAAAAAGATTTTTCAGACAAAAAGAAAGCAATGTTGATTCAGGGGGTTCTCTCAACCGAGTAACATCAGACACCCATCTGTCCGAGATAGTCCCTATCTTTGACATCAATGCCCAATTATCATTTAAGGAGCAGTGTCACTTACAGAACCTATCGGAACTATTGCTTGAACAAGAACCAATCTGTGAGGATTCCATTCAGAACTTTTTAGGAAGAAAAGACTCTGGTTTGAAAAGACAGTCTACATTTTGTCCTACCTTTCTAGGAGGTCACGCCATTGATGTTTTTCAAGCATCAGTACAGAGAGATTTGAGACTTCTATCACAAGGCATTTCCACAATGTGTTTCAATAGACAAGCCACTTCCAACCTTACCTTTGTTCAGCGTGAGTGAGATACCGTTACTCTGTGTGCACAGGCAAGAGATCCAGGGGTAGTGACATCCCTTGAAGAAGTGCGCGTATGCGCATGAAACATGTCGGGAAGATTTGATTTTAGAGTGAAGTTTTGGTTCCTGGAAGTGGAAGCATACTATCCGGTCTGAGGTGTGGGGGATGAGATACGTGAGAGGACAACAGCATTGGGAGGAAGACAGAGCGTGACGCTACATCCGCTTGGAGGTGCTTTAGCTCCTGTGACCTGTGCAGCTCCACACAGCATCTTCCTCACGTGGGGACGCCAGTGAGAGGGCTCCGGTCGCCATCTTGAAAAGACTGACTGTGTCTCCAGCCTTACTGCCTGATATTATCCTGTATCGTGTGAGGAGGGCAATGATTTTACCCCTCCCCCGGATTGGTGTCTGCCAGCCATCCTCCAGAACCCTACATTAGTTGTTAATAAATAGCTTTTTAATTGTTTTTTAGTCTGGCTTGTGTTGTTGTTAGTTTGTCATGTCTGTATTGTGTTGTTAGTGTTATATGTTTTTATGTCCGCATTGACTGACATACTGCACTGTAATTTATTTTCTTTTATTTTCACATATTGCACCATATCTTGGAGAGAATTCACAGTCCGTCTGCACATCCATTGATCATCTAAGGACTACATTTGGACTTTCACTTGTATGGTTTGGACTATATATTATTGTCACAATTGGCGCCGACATTTTCCTTTTTTTCCACTAATGAAGATGTGATACTAAGATATCCATTATTGCAAGCAGCAGTGGATAACCATCAACCGTCAAAAAATGACGAAGAAGACGGAGACTTCGGAATAGATTGGTGGACAAATCCTCCTCCCACACTAACATATGCGGCGGCGATAGCCGCCGGCGCCGCTCCTAACGGCCGCCATTTCCCCCACACGGCCGCACAGACATGGGAGATTGATGCGCATGCGCAGATGTGACCACCGGGTCCCTCAGGCCAGGAAGCTATCTGTGCGAGCATGCACACAATCGGCCGTTGATGCGAAGCAGCGCATGCGCAGTCGCCCGCCCCTCGTAGCAGCGTTGGAAGCTGAAGAGGAAGCAGCACCGAGAGCGGAGATTCAGCTGCCCCCATCCCTCCCCGATCCACCCGACTGAACAAAGACAGCACAGCACGGGGGTTGGGGGGGGCCGGAGACAGGCCAAGAAACATAGAGAGACTGAGGTTACCCTGAGGCCCCCCCCACCACCATTGCCTCCATGCCACGATCTGGTAGCAATGGGGGGGGGACTGCTGAAAGGGGCTGGGGGCAGGACAAGGGTGCTGGGGGGCAGGACAAGGGTGCTGGTGGGCAGGACAAGGGTGCTGGTGGGCAGGACAAGGGTGCTGGTGGGCAGGACAAGGGTGCTGGGGGGCAGGACAAGGGTGCTGGGGGGAGGACAAGGGTGCTGGGGGGAGTCAGGAGAGAGGGGGCAGGACACAGACAGAGAGACATACACAGCACACATACACTGACAGACACACACACATTGACTGACACACATACACACACTGACTGACACACATACACACACTGACTAACACACACACGCGCACACTGACACATGCGCGCACACTGACACATGCGCGCACACTGACACATGCGCGCACACTGACACATGCGCGCACACTGACACATGCGCGCACACTGACACATGCGCGCACACTGACACATGCGCGCACACTGACGCACGCACGCACGCACGCACACTCTGACGCACGCACACACACACACACTCTGACACACACACACACACTGACTGACACACACACACCCCAGTGATGCCCCGAACACTACCCCTGAATGATACCAGCAAGCTTGCATGTACTAAAAAGATTTATAGCTTCATCAGCTCTCAGCTACAGGTGTAGCAGGCCTGCTATCACCTGTCAACTACGTGTATAATCAAGAATACGGGACTGGCAGTGGCTCAGCGCCAACCAATTGGCAAAGTCTATAGTGAAGGTACAGTACAGCTGCCGTATTTTATTCTTTTTTTTAAATATCAATACATTATGCACACAGACAAGCGATTAGTTACTGCAGATCGGTCCGTTTTCCTGTAATAAATCGCTTTGCTTATGGTTATTTAGTTCTATTATTTTAGTCACAATTCGAGAAAATGTAGTCAAGCAATATAATTGGCTGAGCAGCTTCTACAGTAGATAATGGACAGCTACTGTAGGCGCATGCGTGTACTTTACAGTATGTCTAATTGGAACCTTGTTGAAACGCATACAGTATGCGTGTCATCACATTTAGGCGCATGTGTGTATGTGAACAAGAACCCACCCCCCCAAGAAAATTATTGTGGGGTCTGACTGTGGGGACTGACTGTGGGAACTTCTTGAGGGTACTGACTGATTTTAACCAACCATTACAGTATGTGAAATGTTATACAGTACTTACTGTATGTTTTTGAAACACTGAAATTTTTATAAAAGGTTGCACAATGAAACAATTTAAAAAATATTCAACTTTCTTTTTTTTTTTTTGAGTTAAAACATTATGTTATAAATTTTGAACAATAGAACGATCTACAGTATCAGCAGCAATAACGGGAAAAAATAACATACGGTAGCAGTAATAATTTTATTTTTGCTCAGAAAATAAACTTTGTCATCAAGCGGAGAACAGGAAATGGAAAGATTTTGATGGATAATATCGCTTTTTGTAACGTTGCTTGCGCATTGATGACTCTGATATAAAAATCCAAGTACTGGAGGCAACAATTTAGTGACAGGGCCATTTTTATTGATTAGGATAGAATAACTGTGAGCTTTATAGAAAACCTTAAACAGTATGCTGCTGTTTTCATATACAATACTTTTTTACATACTGTATAAGAAACCCCCCCCCAAAATATAATCTTTTATGCTATACAGTATGTATTTATACTACAGTATGTGTATTCTATATGTATTGTTTTAATACTGTTTTGATTTAATGCGCATGCGTACAGTATACAGTATGTCTCATGGAACCTTGTTGAAATGTATATGCGTGTTATCACATTTATGCGCATGCGTGTATGTGAACAAGAGACACCACACATACCCCCCCCCCCCCCGAGCCATTCATGAAAATTCTTGTAGGCTGATAAGCCCTTACTGTGTTTACTAACTAATCCTGCACACACTTCGACAGTAGCAGACATCCCCTCGCCCCCCCCCCCCAGCCATTCATGAAAATTCTTGTAGCCTTTTTGAGGGACTGACTGATTTTATCCAACCATTACTGACTATGTGTTTTAGAAACACTGTATTTTCTTATAAAATGTGACACAATGAAACCATTTAAAACAATCAACTTTTAAAAAAAAATTGGAGTAAAAACATTTTTTATAGCTTTTGAACAGACGAACAATCAAGCAGCGAAGTCGATCCCCACCAGTCTGTCCTTACAGGGACGAGCCCTTGTATGCCTCAAAATGCCATTTATGGAGTCTCTCACGATTCTCATTAAATGATCGGTAATTTTAAAATAGAGCTGTACTTCCTCCACAATTGTTCTCCTTAAATTTTCAGGTAGAGCCTTTTTGATTCAATTACCTTCGTAATTCAGGTTGTGGGTTCACCCACAGTACACCTCGTAACTGACGTGATGTTTGAAGATGGACAGGGCATATTTCTGGGCTATACCAGCACTTGCAACCTTATATTTCTCCCTGACTTGCTGGGGCAGGTCGCGCAAGCTGATTTCAGGCACCGGTTCAATGCAAACGTGAGCGGGTGTGCTTCTGGGAGCGGGTGTGCTTCTGGCAGCGGGTGAGGGTGGGTTGTCTGGGAGGATGCTTTCCTCCTGTCGTTGTCGCCTTATCGGTGTTGTCATCTCCTGTCGTGGTCTTAACAGGGTTGACATGCCATCTTCATCAATGGCATACATGTACACATATTCTTCAGACGGAGGGAGTGCGCTTGGTAATGGAAGCGTAAAGGTCACAGCCATGCCACCCTCCTGCTCCTGCGTCTGACATACAGGGGCAGGAACTCCAAGCAAACAATGTATCCCCGCTATGTCAGTTTCTATCTTCTCCATACGCTTATCCATCTTCTCCATCTGCTTATCCATCTTCTCCATTCGCCTATCCATATTTAACATGGTCTCTAAAAGAAGATCTATCTCTAGCAGTTGTCAGGGATATCTACACTTAACCCATTTAGCATTCGTGGCCGGCATGGCAGAAAAAAGCAGATTCCTGCGTCTGTAGAATCGGGGTTGATCCATGGAAGCAGATGGCACAATGCAGTATCTGGACAAGGGCAAGTTCAGATACAGATCCACGAGTGGTAGGCTATGCAATTTGTGTCACCTTTTATACACTGTGCCCCTGTTTGTTTTATTTCCACATGTATGGCCACGAGGGGCACGTGTTAAAAGTGGGCATACTGTAATGAGACTTATTAAAGTATAAATACACCATCCATTTTGTTGATTCACTGCACACTGAATACACATCGACTACACATCGAATATACATTCTTGTGCTTGTATTTCTTTCTAAACGCAGCAATGCCGGTTAAAAAGATTTCTAAGGATCTCAGCATGAGAATACAGGATATGTACAAGAGAGGACAACGAATTCAACAGATTCAACGCTGGTTAAGTACTTCGGGCCTCGTTGTACCAGCAGCCACTGTCAGCTATCATGCCCACGGTAAGGCCAAAAATGTAAAAGCGGACACCAACAGTCACTACCGCGTAAGTAAAGTATTTTCAATATGTTTTCTTTACGGTACAGTACTGTAATAGCACTTTTACTGGTTAAATGGCTTATTGTTTTTAACAGTACCTTTTTCCTAGCAATTATTTGAGATAAAAAAAATTGTATGTGGCACCTCTTTTTTTTAATTATCATTCTTACATTCTTACATTCTTATAATCAATTAATTCAAAACAAACACTACCTCGTTCACAAATAGACTTTATTTTACAGTCTATTAGGTTTATTTTAAGTCATAATTATTTTATGTTTGATTCCAAGTATTTTTTGCAGATTGAAGGCACAGCGACTTTTGCCCCATCGTTTGCCAATCTGTATTTGGGGTGATGGGTGTGTGGTTATGTTATGGGGGTGCCTCCTCCACAGCTTAAACTGTGGAGGAGGTACATAGACGATATTGTGATCATCTGGGAGGGCAGTCAAGCCTCCTATTTGGAGTTTTTGGATACACTGCACAACGACGATTACAACTTAAAGTTTAGTGGTGAGAATAGTACAAGCTCCATACACTTTCTTGACTTGGAAATATATATTCCTTCACTTCAAAGCTACCAATGTCAATTCCTATCTACACACAACTAGCTGCCATTACATCAGGTGGATTAACAAATCCCATTTAATCAATTCCTGAGGTTAAAAAGGAACAACACAAAAGAGCAGGATTATGTTCAACAGGCTTTGTTCCTTAATAGCAGATTCCTTGGTTAATGATGGCCAGAAGGTAAATCCAAAATTAAACTTGACCAATTTTGAAAAGCTCTGTCGGAATGGGACAAACACTAAGGGACTTACATCGCAGATGTACAAGGAAGTGGTCGGTTCTGGCTCTGAGGTTACGGAAAAATTCCAATACATGATACAGTGGGAAACGGATCTCGGAGAGACACTAGACACAGAGACCTGGTAAAAAATAGTGGGAGCCACGGCAAAAAGTTCCATATGCACGACATTAAAGGAGAAAGCATATAAGGTTCTAATGAGGTGGTACCTCACCCGCTTAAACTATCTAAATTCCTGCCATGTTACTCCCCATTGTGTCCCAAGCAATGTGGAGAGCAGGCAGACTTGTTACACAGGCTGTGGTCCTGTCCAGATGTAGCCCAGATTTGGAACGATATACGAGATTGGCTTATAGGGATCCTTGGCATCCAAATTCCGCTCGACCCCGGCTATTCTTACTGAACAGACCAGTGGAGGGTCTATCCAAAAGCATGAACAAACTTATAGCGCACTTCGCTATAGCGGTGAGAGGGGAAATTACAGTACAGCAATATGGAAACAGAACACAATTCCTTCAATTACAAAGATTCAGCACAAGATTTGGTATATATGCCAGGTGGAAAAATTGACGAGTTTAGTTAATGATACTGGCGCAAATTTCCTAAAAGTCTGGTCGCCCTGGTTGGCACAGACAGACATCCCTGGGGTAGAGAGGGCACAACCTGGCTCTGATAGGTACAAGTGCGTTCTCCTTTGATAGTGTTGGACTGCATAGGCAGTAATGGGCCCAGAAACATAGAAACTAGTTACGCAGCGGCAACCAAGAGGATCTTTCATCCACGCAGCTTGGACCGGGTGAGCCTGCCGTTCACCTACAAGCATCACGGAAGTTCCGGCGGCCTACCTTACCTACCCTTACCCCCCCCTGTCTTATCCCCAATGTGTCATTTACCTTTTTTATTTGTTCACTCACTGTTTTTATTATGTTACCGTTATGATATGATTAGAAAATGGTTTAATGTACAGACTAAGGTATATATATTGGCTGGAAGCAATGTATGTTGTCATCTGTGTATGGGACCAATAAAAAAATTTGTTATTAAAAAAAAAAAAAATGACTATGATGGCAAAATCATTGAGGATGCTATGAGGAAGGTTACAAAGATAAAACGACAAACCTTGTTAAAATATAGAACTAAGTCTGGTAATATAACCACTGGAGTAACAGGGAAAGGGGTGAAGACTGTGGGTAAAAACACCCCGATGTTCATAACACAGTTTAATGGGGCTCACAGCTCTATTAGACGGGTTTTGTCCAGACACTGGGGGGTTCTCAAACTAGATCCTATTTTGGGCCCTTTATTAAAGTCTAAACCAGATATTGTCTTTCGATGGGTGCAAAACTTGAAAGGTTTACTAGCCCCGATGACAAAGATAGAGGGCACTATACTGTAGGATCACGTTTAGGAATAGACGGTAATTTTAAATGTGGGAGGTGCAAGGCGTGTAACCACGTAAAGGTGGACAAACCGGTTACATCGTCCATTAAGAAAAAAGCATTTAAATTAAAGAACTTTATTAACTGCCTCACCACGCACGTGGTTAATGTCTTACAATGTCCATGTAATTTACAGTACATTGGGAAGACTAAGAGGGCTTATAAAGTTAGAATGTTGGAGCACCTTAGGAATGTTAAGAATATTCCCAAAATATTGACCAAGGGCCTTCCTTTGACTCCACTTTTAAAGCATTTAAAAAAAGTACATAACTGTGACCCGAGTCTAGTATCCTTTATGGCATTGACACTATCCCATGTAGAAGAGGGAGTGGCTCAGTGAGTAAAAACACTGACTGGCACTGAGAGTTTGAAGCAGGGAAGCCTGGTTCAATTCCCGGTGTCGACTCCTTGTGATTTTGGGCAAGTCACTTTATCTCCCTGTGCCTCAGTCACCAAAAACATAGATTGTAAGCTCCACGGGGCAGGGATTTGTGCCTGCAAAATGTCTCTGTAAAGCGCTGCGCACAACTAGCAGCACTATACAAGAACATGCTATTATTATTATTATTATTATTATCCTAGACAGGGGAACAGGGATCTGGTTTTACTTAAAAAAGAGCACTATTGGATTTATATGTTTGGTTACAGGTACCCTAAGAGCTTTAATGAACTGATAGAGCTTAAACCTTTTTTAAGATAGACTGTTTTAAGACAGACCTTGATTATGTTATGCTGCATTATTAGATTTTCATTATTTTTATTTATATCTTTATATATTTTTTTATTATTATTTATCCTTTATTTCATATTTGTTTATCCATCCTTGTAAAATAACTATTCAATTTCTGCTGCGGCCGAGTTTATTCAAGCATTTGCCCGTTCTCGGCCGCAGCAGTAACCTGGCGCGCGCCGGAGGGTGCCGGGCGCGCACCGAAGCAGCGGAAGAGCGCCCTCCGATCGGGGCGCTCTCCCTCCCGCTGCCGGGTCCGCCGGGTCCCCCGGAACCCCCTGCCGCCGTCCCCCACATCGCGGGACACCAGGGCTCCCTCGGGGAGCCCTGGACGCGCGTGCAGGGGGCGCTGGCACCCGATGACGCGTGACCGCGCATCGGTGATGCGCGGCACGCTGAGGGAGTGCGGCTAGCACGCCGGGGCATCCCCTGGCTTGCGGTGCTAGCCGTGCTCGAATTAAACGTGTCGGTAGTGTATGTTGCATCACTGATGTTTTTAAGTGTTTTTAAGTATTTATGTACTGCATGTTATTATACTTTTAACCTTTATGTGTTATGTACACACTATTGGTGTACTTGTAATCAAACAGCCATTTATGTTGCATGTATAGGGTATCCGTCACGGCTGCCTCATTATCTCCACCTCACTCATCGGGGTAAAGCCAATTAGGGGTAATCTGATGCTGGCTTGTGGTGGGGAGGAGTTAACCTAGGGGTTGTCTGTTTACGTGTATATTAACGCGTAGGTGACCTCATATGTGACCTCCTGACGAAGCACGTGGTTGCGAAATGCGTAGAGGTCACGAGAGGTCACTCAACGCGTGTGCTCACTCTACGCGTGTGCTTTAAGGCTGGGGCAGAGGCAGAACCAGGAAGCTCCTGTTGTGATGCGATCTCCGCCGCTGGTGCAGTCCGGACCATTGGCATTAGGCCGAGTCCCCAGCCTTCACTGTGGCACGCGCGTCCGGCGGGGGGGGGGGGGGGCGGCGCGTGCACAGCGCTACACCGCGATAGGCGGTCTGAGGGGAGAGGGAAGGTTTGTGACGTGAGGGGGTGTGGCTGTGGGTTTGCGGGGGCGTGGCCATGACGTCCCGCGGCTGGTTCGCCCTTATTGGCTGAACCGCTGGCTGGGGCGTGGCCAATCCTCTGTCGCAGATGGGGAAAGGTGCGTGACAAGGTAGGGACTGGGACCTGCCAGACTGGGGGGCGGGGCTTGATAGCACAGCACACGCCAAGGCGTGCGCTGTAGAAGTGACTGGGGCCTCCCCCTTAGTGTGCAGTTCCAGCTCATGCTTCTCTGGGTAAGTCCCTGCCCCCTCCCCCCCCCTCAGCTTGTACCCGGTAGCAGGTTCTGACACAGTTCTACTGCTGTACCATAGGGATTCTGGTTGGGACCTTAGGGTCCATTTTTACGTGTATGTTATTGTACTGTCATGCCAGTGTAGTGCCTGGCTATTTTAGGAGTGTATTAGTGGTCCAGGTACCGCTTGCTTTGTGTTGATTTGTGGTCCTTGGTGGACCCTAGTTTTTAACTCCTGTATTTTATTAAATAATTTACCTCTGTCTGTTCAGCAGGTGTTGTGTAATTTATTGGTACATCTAGTTAATAGTCCATTGCATCCACCATTCATTTAATTCATTTTATTTCATATATTTTCCATTATTTATTTCTTTTAAGTTTTGTCATTTGGTTGTTAACCCCCGGTGCGCTCTGTGTGCATTTTTTTCTTGTTTTTGGGGATTCCTTTTGGAGCCCCCTCTAGGAGCGTATTTGAGGAGGTGCTCTCACACGGATAGCAGCAAGGGGTTCCTACCTTACTGGACAGCTCGAGCGTGGACAGCTTATTTGTATTTTGCTAGGCACCAATACCCTGATGTCCTTCTCCCAATGGTAGGCCCACCCAAAAGTGTATGGAGTAGCGCTACCCCATGAACTGTTGGTGCACTTTGTTGAGGTACCTGCCAGGTACTCCAGCACCCGGTGCTGCCGACTTAGCAATGAGGATACGTCTGATCCAAAGTTGTCGTAGTCAGTGATGGCGTCCGCCTCCATTTGGGGTGAACTCCTGTCGGATGGTATCACCATACAGAGTCTCTGAACGTAGGTGGTCTGGTCCCAGTTCACAGGGTCACAAATCACTGCGTTGCATCTTTGCTGATGCTAGTCTCACTACTGGCAGCTATTGGGGAAAGATCCCTGACTATGGGCTTTCCCTATAGCAACCAAAAGCTGAGGGTGAGTAGGGCCTATTTTGGACCTAAAGGGGTGATCTGGCCTTATCTGGGTGCCACTGACACCCAGACCCTACCTTCCCCTCCTCTGCCCTGGCTCCAACTCACTCCTCACGCACCAAACGCGCCAAATGTATCAAAATCCCCCCACATTCAATGTAGCCGCCCTATTGGCTGAACTGCACCGCGTGATCAGGCCACTCCAGGGGATACTGGGAGATGTAGTTACCCTGCAGACCCTTACAGAAGATGGCCGCTGCTCAGGGACCAACGACGCATGTGCAAGCCTCAGATGACCGCTGCTATTCCCAGACACTCTGCGCATGCACGACTACTTCTGCGCATGCATGGCACTTTAACAATTATGGCTCCCTGCTCGGGCATCTGCCGCGGAGCTCCCAGACACTGGAGCTCTCTCTCCTGCTTTCCCACTGGTCATCGCAACTCCCGAAGCCGCATTAGCCTCTCCCTTCCCTGCGCCCGCATCGGAGGTAAGGGGGGTGGGGGGCAGGGGGACCCGGCTACACATAATAAAAAGACACCCCCAATACATATTAAAAAGACACCCATCCCACCCCCAATACATATTAAAAAAGATACCCCAATACACATTCAAAAGACACCCCCATGCCCCCAATACATGTTAAAAAGAAAACCCCCAATAAATATTAAAAAGACAACCCCCAATACATATTAAAAAGACACCCACTCCCCCCAATATATATATAAAATGCTCCCACTGTCCCTCAATACCTGTAAAAATACACCCAAATCCCCAATACATATAAAACTACCCCACTGCCCCCCAATACATATATAATTCACCCCCCAATACATCTATAATTCCCCCCCCCCCAATACATATATAAAAATAGACTTACTTTGGGGATGGTCAGGCTGGGCCCGGTGGCTTCAGGGGGCTGGCGGTCGACGCTGCAAGTTGGGCCTGGTCCGGCTGCCGGTTGCGGCCGAGCCCCAGCTCTTCCTCAGCTGGAGGCCTCTTCCTTACTTTGTCACACACCGAACTTCCAACGTCAGCGCTCGCCGGGCCTTCCTCTCATGCCGGCTGTCACGGGAGACTCCTGTGGTGGGTAGGATCTCGGTGGCCGGAACAGCAGGAAGCGAAGTAGGGGTCTCAAGCAGGGGTCCGAGGCAGGCGGAAGGTAGCGAAGTCAGGTAACAAGCAGGGGTCCGAGGCAGGCGGCAGGTAGCGAAGTCAGGTAACAAGCAGAGGTCGGCAACAAGGAGACTGGAACAGGACAGGCGGGGCAGGACAGGTCCAGGAGCAGGGACTGAGAACGGGGAGCAGGGACTGAGACCGGGGAGCAGGGACTGAGACCGGGGAGCAGGGACTGAGACCGGGGAGCAGGGACTGAGACCGGGGAGCAAGGAACAAACAGGGACAAGCCAGATTACTAGCAAGGGCCTTTACTGTGAACAGACTATAATACAGGTACAGGTACATAAACAGATCAGGATCAAAGACAGAGGCATGTGATAGGAGTCTGACTTGAAGCAAAGGCAATTGAACCAACCAGGAAGCAGAAGCTATAAAGGACAGAGACAGGAGCAACAAGAAGACAGACAGGCAGACAGAGGGACCCAGAGGAAACAGAAGGCAGCAGCACACCCAGTGGACAAAGAAGAACTATGGCTAGGCAGGAGGTCTAGGAGACCTTGACACCGGCGTGCACTGGAACCTGCAGTTTCCTTTCGGAATACTGTTAAATAAACCTGACTGCATCTGTACATTGTCAATGAACAGGATGTGCACTAATCTATTTTTACCTTTGTTCATTTTTCATAGGTTTTCATTTCTAAAGGCCTTGATGAAAAGTGGACTCACGGTGATCCACCCCTGGTGGTTTGTCAGCGGGCAGAGAGTGCTCCACAGGTACAGACTGAAAAAGTCCATCAGAAAGCCGACAGAGGAATTCAATTCTCTCTCGGAACAGTTGAATGTCAGGATGCATCAACCCAAATGCCAGAGAATCTGTGAGCAGTAAGCTTGACTTTGCAGAGTAGGTCACAGGCTCAGCAGAGGACGCATCAGATATTCGTAGATAAACGGAAGAACGTGCGCTTGTCTTCACAGCGGGAGCAGAGGAGCCAGTAGATCCTCCTGACAACCCTCCAGGTTTAGCAAGGTGTCCCTGATGGAAGGCCGACTCACGATGGCCTTCAGACAACACTCCATGTTTTGCAGGAACATAGGAATCAACAACAACTCCGGACAACCCTCCAGGTTCTTCAGGGAAACCTTGATGGAGGGCCAACTTAATGTGTACGTCAAGTGCTGATGGGAAATCTGTGAGAGGTGCATTTATCCTCATCACAAGAGCGTTGGCATCAGCATCAAGAACATAAGGCATAGCAAGGAACTTCACCAGGGATCCGTATTACGTCATAGCAGGGGCATCAGGAACAGATACATCAGGCTCTTCACATGCGGCAGAGGGGACATATTCACTTTCCGTGGTCTCTTTTTGTGACCAATATATCTCTTTTAGTTTTGGAATCTGAAACTTCCCAATGGATACGTTCAACTCCATTGCAGAGGCATGGACATCAGGAATGTGGGCATCAAGGATGGGTGCAGACTTTTCACATGGGTAAGTGGGAACAGAGAATTCACGCTCCATGGTCTCATTTTGTGACTGCCGTTTCGTGGTATCACCTAAATTCTCATTAAGACCAGCTATTTGATTTTTCAGCTCTTGAAGCTGTCCTTCTGCACTTCTTTTCCCACTCAATGCAGTTGTCAGTTCGGCTTCTTTGGAGTTGAGTCGCGACTCCATATCTCCCAGCTGACTCAGAGTAAAGCTTAAATATGTTTCATCTTCTTCATTTCTGATCTGCAGCTGCCGGTACTCCTCCTGGGCATTGTCCAGCTCCAGCTGCAGCCGGACCTTATCACGGGCAGTCTGGAAACTTTCTTCCTGCAGAACTCGCTGCTTTTCTTCAGCATTCACCCATTTCTCCTTGGTGTCCTGCAGATGTGTACGCAGTTCTCGCAGTTGACTCTGCAGCATATTTTCTGCTTGTGTGCGCCGCTCCAGGGAGACACGTTCTTCTTGCAGCACTCTCTCTGCATTCAGCAGTGCTGTCTGCACGTCTAACTTTTCCTGGGCCAACTGTTTCTTCTCCTCTCCTAATTCATGGAGTTTCTTATCTCCTTCACTGACTTGGACATAGAGATTCTTGCACTCCTGGGTTACCATTTCAAAACTGCTATTTAACCCTTCGAAGATCTCTCTCAAAGGAAGTAGTTCTGTGTTGAAATGGCAATTCTTCTCCTCGGAGGCTTCCAGTTTTGCGCCAACTTGAGACATGAAACTCTGGTACTGGGCATTATCAGCATAGGCCTTCTCCAGCTTACTTGACAGGATCACCCTGTCCCTCTCCAACTGCTCTTTTTCTTTCTCCTGGAGAACACACTTAGCAATTGCTGAAGATAGACAGCTTTGTAGTGCAGCCTTGGCTTCTTGCTCCTTATCTAAACATCCATAAAGACAATCAATTGTTTTCTGTGCAGCTTTAAGCGTCTGAGTTAGGGCATCTTTCTTTTCTTCCACTATTCTTGGGATACGTCTGTGAGTTGCCTTAAGCTGCAGCATATCTCTTTCATCAAATGCAGACTCTGAGGTTAAATTTTCATTCTTAATTTCTTCTGCAACTTCCACAGTAATGCCTCCCTTCTTTTTCTTCTTCTTCCTTGCTTAGAGAAGTTCTGAAGAATCAGTGGTACTGTGTTCACATTTACTGCTCAAGACTGTTTTCAGAGTGGGAGCCATAACTTCAGACATACTGTAGGGAAACCAAACTTCCCAAGAAACCAGTAATGCAGAAAATGTGTCTTTAAAACAGAAGCATTAGAATGAACAACAGGAATATTAGACACAGAGAGACACAAGATAGAAGAGCTGACCTTTTGAGACTTTAGCATCAGTCACAGAGATTTATAAATGCAAGGAAAAAACATAGACAGAGAAACCTGTAGTTATATATGAAACTTTAGAAATCAGGCGTAGGGATATCATAGAGACAGAGAGAACCTGCAGTTGAATCTGAATCTTTAGAAATCAGGCATAGAAATATCATAGACAGCAGGAAACTACTACAGAGAAAACTTGCAGTTAGATCTGAAACTTTTGACATCAGACTTAGGAATATCAGACAGAACCTTGCAGTTAAATCTGAAACTTTAGATATCACACGTAGGGATATCATACAGAGAAATCTGCAGTTACATCTGAAACTTTAGATATCGGACATAGGAATATCAGACAGAGAACCTTGCAGTTAAATCTGAAACTTTTGATATCAGGCGTAGGGATATCACAGGTTACAGAGAAACACACTTTAGGGGAACTTGCAGGTAAACCTGAAACCTTAGAACCAATCATAGGAAGAACTACAGATTGCAAGAAAAATCACAGCATGCAGTAACAAAATAATGGAAGCACTCTTATCTTTTGAAATGGGAACCCTATGAACAGCAGTGGTCCAACCAGGGATGCAGAGACAAGCCTTGTCCAGGGAATGAAAAGTCAGAGTCTAAAAAGGTGGCAACAGGTACTGCAAGGGTAAACCCAGGCACAAAAGGGGGAAAAAAAACCTCAAAGAAAGATGCACTTGTCTCTGCAGCAACAGTTCTAGTCTCAGCAGAAATGTTTTTTCGTTATGAACGCAATAATTCTTGCAGAACACTTAGCAGCAACAAAAAAAACCTTTCAAAATCCCAACTTGGATTTCCAAAAAAGAAACGAAAGTACTTATCTTCAACCATGCGGATGTGGTCTGCTGCAGCAGGCAGGAAAGAAGAATCTGTTCCAGCGAGGTCCAGAAGTGGCCTTTGCTTTCTGTCACGGGAGACTCCTGTGGCGGGTAGGATCTCGGTGGCCGGAACAGCAGGAAGCGAAGTAGGGGTCACAAGCAGGGGTCCGAGGCAGGCGGCAGGTAGCGAAGTCAGGTAAGAAGCAGGGGTCCGAGGCAGGCGGCAGGTAGCGAAGTCAGGTAACAAGTAGATGTCGGCAACGAGGAGACTGGAACAGGACAGGCGGGGCAGGACAGGTCCGGGAGCAGGGACTGAGAATGGGGAGCAGGGACTCAGACCGGGGAGCAGGGACTGAGACCGGGGAGCAGGGACTGAGACCGGGGAGCAAGGAACAAACAGGGACAAGCCAGATTACTAGCAAGGGCCTTTACTGTGAACGGACTATAATACAGGTACAGGTACATAAACAGATCAGGATCAAAGACAGAGGCATGTGATAGGAGTCTGACTTGAAGCAAAGGCAATTGAACCAACCAGGAAGCAGAAGCTATAAAGGACAGAGACAGGAGCAACAAGAAGACAGACAGGCAGACAGAGGGACCCAGAGGAAACAGAAGACAGCAGCACACCCAGTGGACAAAGAAGAACTATGGCTAGGCAGGAGGTCTAGGAGACCCTGACACCGGCGTGCACTGGAACCTGAGGCCCAGCTTACTTCCGGCGCTGTGACGTCAGAGAGGTCCGTCGCGGGCCAGTGTTGGAAGCTCGGCTTCAGACAGAGTGAGGAAGAGGTCTTCAGCTGAGGGAGAACTGGGGCCCGGCCACGACCGTCAGCTGGGCTTGGCCTGAGGTCTGGCCAAATTTGCAGTCTGTCCCCCGCAGTCACCGGGCACGGGACACCTGTCTCGGCTGTTCCACTCTGTCGGCAGTGCTAGTGGCTAGGCAGCTTTCAACTGCAGTTTCCTTTCGGAATACTGTTAAATAAACCTGACTGCAAATGTACATTGTCAATGAACAGGATGTGCACTAATCTATTTTTTTACCTTTGTTCATTTTTCATAGGTTTTCATTTCTAATCCCACAGGGAATTCCAGATTCTCCTGAATTTGGGTCATTGGTGAAGGAAATGTAATGAGGTTTTTTTTAAAAGTTGCCCTCTTATCTCATTCTTGAAGCACACCACTCCATCGCAGATGGGCCTGCATTTCCTTTGGTTTATGTACTTTTTCCATGCAACAGACATGACCAAGTTCTATTCCCCCACAAATTGTTTTCTCTATTTGTACCTAAAGCTTTAATTTTTTATATGTATGCCATTAAAGTGGGTCGTTAAGTAATACTTAGCAATATCCAGCACCACAAAACAGCTCATAGTTTATTTTTGTTTAAAGTGGTTGGGTCTACTTTGTACTGTACCATTTATTGTGCCACACAACATGATAGACAATGGCTTGTAAATTGTTTAAAAACGGTAATAAAGCTTAATTGGCACCGTTTGGAATAGATATAATACCCTTGGTAAAATATTCATTTTAAGATTATTTATTCTACCAATACACAAGATATTCAGCTTTGCCCATGTGTTAAGATCCTTTCTAATTGTTTATAGTATTTTAGGATAATTGTGCCAAAAAAGATAAATTGTCTTGAGGGTAATATGGATTCCCAAATATTTCACTGCATTAGTTTTCCATTTGAACTAAAATGTCCCATTTAAAGCTTTCAATGTCTAAGTAACGAAACATTCAGGGTGTCAGACTTACTGAAACTTATCTTGAAATGCTCACTGAATTGGTCTATCTCCTTCATGACATTAGACATT
Organism: Ascaphus truei; assembly: GCF_040206685.1. Lineage (NCBI taxonomy): Eukaryota > Metazoa > Chordata > Amphibia > Anura > Ascaphidae > Ascaphus > Ascaphus truei. Next base: position 144,071,708 of record NC_134485.1, on the reverse strand, counting down.
GAAATTATGGGATTCGTCAAGGTTAGCATATTGTCTTAAGCATACTGTACATTGCCAATTTTGATTTGTTGCAACTATATGAATGCATTGTACATCAGCATTGTTTCGTATTCTGTCCGTCATTGGAGATATTGAATGAGACAGAGAGTTATCATTTACCCATGCTGAGGGATTGGTATACAGAGCTTTTATATATTTATCAATCATATCTCTCAGTCCATTACTAGTTGGTACCTTATCCACGAACTCCTACCCCACCCTATCAACTGCATTTTCTGCATAAAGTGATAAAAGCATTGCTTGTGTCTTTTTATGTTGAATGTAGTGCTCAGTGAGTAATGGCACTGACTGTAAACAATAGCAACTCTCAGTATTAACTCCTTGTGACCTTGGGCAAGTCACTTTATCTTCCTGTGCCTCAGGCACTTAAAACATAGATTGTAAACTCATCAGGGCAGAACCTGTGTCTATACAAATTCCTACATGCTGCGTAATATACTGTAATTGTGAAGCGCGTTGAGTTCCATTGGGAGAAAAGCGCTATTTGAAATAAAGTTATTATTATTGTTTATATATTAATCAATTTCCTTGTTTTATCCCTTGCATCTCTGCCCATTACAAACCCAACTTGATCTAAATGTATTATCTTAGGCAGGTATATATTTAATTAGTTAGCTAGTAACTTAATATCCACATTTAGGAGAGATGTCTGACTATGAGTGGCATAGAGGTCTGTCCTTCCTTATCCTGTTTGGGTATTATTGCAATACTTTACTGTATGTGTTTCCAACATTTACTTTGGGAGAGTATTATCATTTATGCTCATGGAGTTAACGGTAGTCCTCATGTGAGGGAGAAGTATTTATTTCTATATATTCTTTATAGTATTTTTGTGACAATCCAACTGGCCCCAGAGTTTTTCCAGTTGGAAAGGACCGCAACACCTTCTCTATTTGTAAAGGTTTTTCCAAAGATATTGCTGTTTTGCTTTTCTTTTTTTATATTAGTATCATCTAGATATTGTGTAGTTTTGTCTAGTGATTTGATTTCTAATTTAGCTTTTAGGGTATATAGAGATTAGAACTTGTCTTTTTATGACAAATGTTCCCTTTACGTCCCTGGCCACGAGCCCAGGGTGAAGTCTTGGGGGAATAGCAGTCTGTCTAACAATTATGGAGACATTGTACCTTCAGGTCAGTGAATTTTTTCTCCTGACTTGCCTTCCTGGTTATTCTAACTCTGCTATTTAACCCCCCCCCCTAACTAGAATTCGCCAGATGGAATGGAGTTATAATGAATCTATGCCCTTCTGACTGGGGACCACATCCTCCCTGAGGTATGGGAAATGCTGTTTCAGCATTTTTAATACAAAGTGTATTACTCACTCACTATCTTATACAATGCTCTAAAGTTTAAGGAACTCTCTGACTCTCCATCTAGGGCATACCCAAATCTTTATATACACCACTGGGTAGAATGGACCTTAGTTATACATACTTCTATACGTTACTCTTAGATATAAATATAATAATGTGTATAAATATAATATGTATAAAAATACATTCCCGGGGAATGTCCCTCCCAACAGAGCCAACCCCCTTGGTGACCGGTGGGACTACTTCCTACCTAAACTACAGTCACAGTATCCTATATTTATATTAGTACACAGAAGCACATCTTATGCTATATAGATGCATATATTCATTACATGAGATAGAATGTTGGTAGCGTTTTCCCCATCCCCCTTCCCCAGTGAACATTAACATTGTACTTCCCAGTGAATATTAACATACTATATTATGTCCCAGCTACCATTCCCGGGACAAATTATTAAAGCGAATCTGATTATGGAGGTCTTTCCTAGGTGCCCCAATTGCATCCATGATTTTACCCAGAACCCACTCTGCTCGATCCTGTTCAACAGCATTCATTAAACCCTTAGAGGTCCTGTTGTAGTGAGAACACAACCACCCATGGGTTATCTCAGAGTAGGATTTTATTCAGCTGCAAAACATGAAACATAAAAATAATTTATGTTAAGCACAATTAGAGAAACAAAACAAAAATTCCTACCTCCTATCTAGAGCGTTGACTATTACATTAGTCAGTCCCTAACTATAGGATGGAGTGCTAACCCCTTTACCAACTATAACAAACCAAGTCAATGGTAGGTAAGTTAACTTTTTGGCTTACGGCTTCCTCCTGCCTGGCTTAAGAGGGGAGAGTCCAAGTAGAACATGGTCTCTTCAGTGTTTCAAGGTGCATACCTCCCTGGACCAAAGAGCCCTCAGACTGCAGTGATCCAGGCATGTAACCCCTCCTAACAAGCCAACTGAATCCTGTCTAATTATCTCAGCCTGGTCTATGGCTGAGATTAACCACCTCCCTGATGAACACAGCAGCTATACATAGTTTCCCCTGTATAGCTATCAGACATGGAATCTACCCTGTTACATTCCTCTCCTGTTTGTGTGTGGCTGGGGCTCCAAATGGCTGAAGCCTGATCCTCCACTCCTTCTCGAGAGAGAAAATCAGCTGTAGCCCAGTGCCCCTGGCTACTTATTTCTCTGGCCCCAACACTGTAAATCCAGGTAAAGAGCAGGCAGGGTTGGGATTAAATCCCTCATAACGAGTCATCATGTGTGCTCACCATGAGATTGATAATTTATTGCAGTCTCCAGGTGATAGCTGGGACCGTTGGCGCATGTAACCATAGGGGTGAGTTTCCTGGTGGGGTGCTGCCCTCTTACTGGGCCTAAGGAGTGGGACCATCCCCTGTGTTATAAAACATGGCATCCATCTAAATGTAGTGAGCTCTGTTCCAGATAGCCTCTCCTTAGGGAGGTTGCTGGATTCCCTTTACCTCATCAGGGGGTATGGAAGATAAGGATAGGTTCTTAGGGCCTCAAGTACCTTGGGATGATTCCAGGAAAGGGTCCTGTGAGCAATGCTCTGACCCAGATAGATGCATGCAAACTGCGAGGTATAGGTTAGTGAAGTGCCTATGATCTGTATCTATCATGTGAACACCTGCAATAAAATCCAAGTTGTACCATCACTGGTGTGCCTGTGGGGGAAAGCCCTGTTTCTAATAGGGTCCCTGCAGCATGGAGGCGCTGCACCAAGAGAGAGAGAACTGCTGACACCCTGTCCTATTGCTTCTCCCACACCAAACATGGAGCGCTCAGCCTGCTGTTACCTCACAGGTATGCCCCATGACATCGGGGACATGCAGCACTTATCTAGGAATACCAGCTCTCCCTTAAAGGGTGTGGGGGGGGGGTAGATAAGTGTGTTACACAGCATTGGAGTTTTCTTTAACGGACCTGTGCAAAATCTCAAACGACGATGGTTGGAGGGCAATATACCACCTGGTTAACTTGTCGTTGGAGTCTTTCATTAACTTTAGCACCTGTAGGGAAGCGTGATCCATTATTATAGTAAAAAGTACTCATGACAGAAAATGTATCAAGGTCTCAATCATCCATTTTATTGCCAGACACTCTTTTTCAATAACTGAGTAATTCCCTTCTCTCAGGAATAAATTTCCCTTAATAAATTCTCTTAAATTGTTGTGACAGAATGTCCCCTACTCCTACATCAGAGGTATCAGTCTGTAATACAAAGGGCCTATCAAAATCTGGGCTCCTATGGGTGGAACTCTCCGACAAACACTTCTTTAACTCCTTGAAGGCTCTCTGGCATTCCCTAGACCATACTACTTGGGCAGGGACACTCTTTCTAGTGAGATCGGTTGGGGGAGCTGTAATTGTAGAATAGTTGGGTTGAAGCAACCATAATAAACCTCTAAAGAGAACATATTTTTATCCACAGAGTTGGGACTTATTTCAGGGCAGGTATCTTACTGGTTAGTGGCCTTACTTTCACATGCCCAATGGCATAGCCAAGGTATTTTGTTTCAGGCTTACCTAAGACACATTTCTAAGGGTTGGTGGTTAGCCCTGCCTCTCTCAGGGACCTACAAGACTGCTTTAGCTTGTTTAGATGGGCCCACCAGTGCTTACTGTAAATTATGATGTCATATAGGTAGACTATCCAGTTGCATTCCAGGGGGAGCATAAAGGGAAATAGAACAAAAAGACAAAACAATCTAAGTGCAGACAGTTTTATAACTAGTGTATGAAATCTATGTTAGATCTTGGCTCATAAGTGTTGCCTACTTACAAGATGTAAGTCAAAAACAGGCGGTTTTGACACAATGGTCTCTGCCAGGAGGATTTCTCAACCAGGGATGTGGAGACTCCAACTCTCAGCTCAGCAGCAATGTGTATGCAAAAGAAAAGATAACCATAGTGCAGACCAGTACTATAAAAAACTCGACTTTATGGGGTTAAAAATGAACACTTACAATAAAAACAAGTGATTTATGCATGTATCACATTCATTGTGATCAAGGAGAGAAAGCTGTTAGCTTCAGGCTCACCCGCCTCCTACGGTGTGACTCTGCGTGGGACACCACTCTCGGGGACTCTCCACCTCCGGCGTTGAACACCGTCTTCAAGGACTCTTCCCCTTGTGGGCTCCCTCTGGGGTATGTTGTACCAGTCCAAATCGTTGGTGTTTTCGGACGCTGTAAGGGTCTTTGCATGGAGCTCCCTCTCAGGTGGATGGTCCCGCCTGGCTGGCCCCGATACGTCACTTCCGTTTAGTCCCGATACGTCACTTCCGGTCGCGGTTGTGTGAGTTTTGCTACAAATTCTCTCCTCTCAGGGTGGCTACCACTCTACGCGTTTCGCCAATAGGGTGCGTGGCTTCCTCAGGAGTGTACCGCCCCCTACTCTCTAGTATCTATATATACCCTCCATGATTGGTATTTAATCAAAAACACTTGTGTATTAAAATGGTCAGCACTAATTACCATTCTCGGCATCTATATGCATAAGGGAGCACTTGTTTTAAATGGGAATTGGATCCTCTCCCTTTTCTATATGATGTTACAATTAACCTGATATAACAAGTATAATTATGCAAGAGAGAGGTGATAGGATTGTCTGTTCCTTTGATATTATTAAGTTCAGATATTACAAATAATTAAGGGGTGACATAGTGGAATTAATTTGCCCACAATATAAATTCGTGGGAACAGGGTGTTGGATTCGATAAGGTTTTTTGGGATAAGGTTTATTGGCATAGGAGAGGGTTAAAGCAAACCCATTAAATGCTGGAGGACGGAAAAAAATGTCATGTTTGGACCCAGCAGGGAGAGGGTTAAAGCACATAAGTCAAATGCTGCGAGGGCAAAATCCCATGTTTGAACAGCAGGGGCATTGAAATGTTATTTTAGAATAAAAATAAAAATAAAAAATGTTCTGAAAAATATTTTACCTCACATTATTCAATGTGGGGTAGATAAAAAATGCGGGAGGGCTCCGTTATATATATAAATTCTTTTGTCACCTTCACTTAGCACAAATCTAGGTAGACTATGGCATAAGCATTATGAGGTTTTAGAATGTTATCAATGAGTCTCTAAAACATGGCCGGAGCTCCATGTAGACCAAATAGCATTATCACGAACTGGTAAAAACCCATGGGGTGTCGAGGGCAGTTTTGCATTTGGAGCCCTCCTCTATACAGTAGGTATTTGCCAGTACCCTTTTGTGAGGTCAAGCATAGATATATACGCCATCATACAGATGAAACTGCCAGTTCTAAGCCACTTAGATTGCGAGTCCCACGCAGCATCCTCTCCATAGCATAAATTCCAGTGGCCAGACTAATAGCCCACCGGAATAACACAGTGGGGGTCCTTCCTTTTTAATAGGACTCTCGTGGTGTGAATCCTACTGGGCTTCACCTGTCTGTGAGAGACACGCACTAAGAGAGAGACTTAATCAGTCACTCTACCTGCGCGCCTCTAACATGGGGTGCTGGAATCCCCACCATGTTTAAATTCTCCCGTGTCATGGCCCATGTGATCGGGAGATTTAAACAAAGCAGAGGGATACCGGCACCCCATATCGTGCCATGTAACTCTAGAAGCAGGGGGTCACCGGGGCTGAAATCAATGAGGTTCAGCTCTGGAGACCCCCTACTACAATAATGTTACTAAAATAAAAGCTGTACGATTGCCTGTTAGAGAAGCGCAGGTAGAGTGACTGATTCAGTCTATCTCTTACTGTGCATCTCTTACAGACATGTGCAGCCAGGTAGGATTCACACCGCGCAAGTCCCATTAAAACACAGGGACCCCCACTGTGATAATCAGATGGCCCATTGCAGCCTGCTCTAGACTATCTAACGGAGTGTTTGCAAGATGTTCAGTGATTTTCATCAAACATTGGGACAGAACCTGCAGTTGCAGCTGTACCAAGGGAGTCAAGCAATTTGTCCACTCCAGATGTGTGAAAATATAGATTCTTGGTCCCAATAAATTGATTCAACACGTTTCTTACATTTTCAAATGAATTATTCTACAGTTACAGTACAATAAGCTGCAGGCAAATTCAAGCAAGGATATGTTACAAATGGAGACCAGACTTGGGCTATTAATTTCTGTTGTGTTCTGATGCATCTTCTCTCAAACAGGATTCATATAGTTATTTCCTAGCTACTAATTTAACCTATGCATAGCTTTTTAGCATGAAACAATCCTTGGAAAAGTCTGAGCACAAAGCCTATGTGATGTTGTTACGCTGGAGTAGCCCGCAAACCAGACCTATCCATAGAACTGAGGTGGCAGGTAAGAATACACACACCGACAGAGCGAGGGACGTGTCCGGGTTGTGGTATAGATGGTGCCAGGCCAGATGGGGAGTATTGCGTGAATACTTGTTGGTGCCATTTTTTCCAGAAGAATAGTCGTTGCCGTTGCCGAGATCAGGGGTAGGAGAAGTATGGAAGGATCGAGGAGAGCCTTGGTAGAAGGGAGCCAAAAGATACGTAAACAGGAACAATCCGAAGTCGAGAGCCAAAGGGGGAAGTCTGCCAAACCGCGTCAAAACCGAGAGAATCAAAGAACAAGCACTGTGAAACACCCATACAAAAACTATGATGAGCGAGGAAGCACAGGACAGAGAGGGTATATAAAGCTGGAACAGCCAACCAGGAGAGAGGGCGTGCCTGGGGGAGCTCAAGGAGCTTCAGCGCATTGGTTGCTTTTCTTAGAGCCCAGGTGACACTCAGCAAGAGCCAGATTGTAACCGTGCGGTGTTTGAGGGTGGAGCCTGAGCAGGGATAAGTTCAGGGGCTGTTGTGTGTGCACTGTAAGTGTGACGTGCGCATGAGAGGAAGCAACATGGGGTGGGCACGGAGCGGCGATTCTGCGCCGACGGCTGCGGCGTAGAGCGTGGAGGAAGTACTTTGTGGAGCGTCCCACATGCTGAGGGGTAAGTGATGCAGCTGAAGGGGGCTTGCGTGGTTGTAGCGGAAGGGTCTGAGCAGTGTAAGGAGAGAGCCGTGAGCTCCGCCTGTGACGCTGTGTGCTCACATTCCTAACAGTTGTCTGTGTAGAACAGAGCACAACCGCAGCAGGACAGGAATAAAAAAGGTCAAGACAGAGTAACTCCCATAAAAATAATATTTATTTAGCTCACATAAGCAATGGCAAAGTTGAAAAAAAAAAACTGGGTTTAGAATTTAGGGCTGAGGACCCAAATCCATTTCCCATTCCTCAGGGTAAATTAACTCTCCTGTACATTCTCAGCAAAGCAGGATCGGGGCAGAGATCCGAGGAGCGACTCCTACTTGTAACCTGTCTGCCCAAGGTTTTACATGTAGCAGGATGTTGGCAGTCTGTGACATTTTGTATTGTCATGTATATATTCTATGATCCAAAATGAGTCATAGGAAAACATTTCAAATGGTAGAAGATTCTGGAAAACAATAGTATTCCCAGAGCCCGAATCCATAAGGGCCTGGAAAGATTTACCCCCAATCAGGACTGGAAGTAGTAATCGCTTGGAGCTTTCTCTAGGAGAGGCTGTAGCGACAGTCCTGCCAAAGGCTCAATCCATCTGAGGGCACTCCACAGGATGGTGTCCAAGCTTTGCATAAGAGGAACATGGAGACGGCTCTCTTACAGTGGTCGAAGTGGATACCCCTCAGCTGGATGGGAGACTGGAGACCAGGAGTCGGCTGGGTCTTGTGTGTGACATCCTCTGAAGTACCTATCTTTTGGCAATGAGCCAACTTCGGGAAGTAGACAGGCCTCTCAACGGGCACCAGCATCAGGACCATTTAGCCGTGGTCAGGGGTTGGAGCCAGTAGGAGCATAGAGGTCCGTAAGCCATGGTCAGGATTGGATAGATACGGAAGTTCAGAGGTAAGTCGGGGTCGGTAAGCCAGAAGTGCGGAGTCCAAAGTATTAGCCGGGTCGGTACACAGGAGGTCAATCTGAAACAAGGAGCTAGGAGACAAGGCAAGGCAGGACAAGGAATCAGGAAGTGGGAGAACAGCGCTAACTGGAACTATGCTCAGCCAAAGTGCAAGTGGCACAGCTTAGCAAATGTAGGTGAGCATGACCAATGAGAGAGGGGGGCGGAGTGGAGGCGCGGAGGCAAGGATAGGAGGAGAGGCACAGGAGAAAGGTGGGCACGATTGAGAAAGTTGACACGCAACTTGGGAGCGGTGCACACGCGTCACGTGTGCGCGCCATGCGATGCTGATGCGCGCCACAAGCGGGGGGTGGAGCCAGACTCCACAACGTCCAGAAAGCTCCTGAGTGAGCGCGAGCTGTAAGGACAGCGGGGTTGTGCGAGACATCAGATATGGAGTGAGTGCACCACGGGGGACGCGCTCCCTGATTCCTTACACATGGGACTTTGCGGTCCTGAGCTGGGGGGTTGTAGTGTTCATGTTGTTCCGGATTCCTCGTTTGTATGTCAGCCGGAGCTGTTTGGACCTGTATCATCAGTTCTAGGTTATTCTCCTGGTCCTCAAACCCAAGAAAAAGTTTCAGGTGCTGAATAGCCAGAGCTAGGGTTTTGGCAACATGGTGCTTTACCCAGGAGGGGGTATCACCTGTAGGAATTGCTCCAGAACAAATTGTTCGAGAATCCTCACCTTGGGGCACTGTTTGGGATGTATCTACAGGTATACATGTCCAGCCAGAGGTGAGCTATGACCCAGGGTCTCTCTTCGGAGGGGAATTTCAAGACCTGGAACCGCTGCTGGTAGGCCTCGGGGGTCAGGCATAAATGATTCAGAAGCTAATTTTACTGGAAAATAGTCCATAGCCTGGTCTTCAGGAAGGCCCTGATATGTGGCCTGGGCTTCTCCTACAAGGAGTGGGGCTAACGTGGTTGTTCAGCGATTAACCAGCAAGTCTTGGGCAGCAAAGACCCTTTAAAAGATTAAAAGGAAAGCCTCTAGGTCTTCTGTCAGCTTCATTTTTCCCAAGAGAATCGGTAGGCTGACGGGAAGGTCTGGTCTGGAAGCCTGAGTAGGACAGCAATTGGGCCAGCCTTTTATCCTGTGCTGGCTGCTGCTGTGTCTAGTGCTGGGCTTGCTACTGCAAGTGCCACAGTAGTAATCCATGGCATTCATTTTGCTTGGCCCGCTTGTGTATTAGTGGTTAGTTTTGTCTATTTTGCTTCGCCTGCTCATGCAGAATCTCCCTTACAAATTGTTCCATTTTATTTTTTGGGTGTAGCGCTTTTGATGCATAGACCACTCAGAATCCTACTTCTCACACCATATGTTGCAGTGAAAACGCAACAATACATGGGGTATCTGAGGGTAGGCTTTTATTCAGCTGGAAAACATAAAAAGAGCTTATGTTCAGAATAATTAAAGAATTATGCTGAACATCTGGAGTGCTGACTATTACAGTACATTGGTTAGTCACTAACTATAAGCCCTTTACCAACTTTAACAATGACAAACCTTTTGCAAAACACTCTGAAAAAGCGGGAAAAAACTTGGCAACTGTCAATTCCTTTCAAACCTAAAAGTTCAAAGGTACTAAGGATTATATTGCACTGTTTTTTTAATTCCAAATCTTTTTTTATTCCAAATGCCTATTGCCATGACGTAAGCCATTTAAAAGTTAGCTGTTTCCCATTTTTTACCTGATGGACGTTCTGAAATCAGACATAGTACAACTGCTTTTTAATGCCTCCTGGTGCACTATAGTTGTTATATGAATCAGACACAAACAGCATTATTTGCTTTGGAAACATGGGGCACTTTATAAAGAATCAATGTTTTAGGTATGGAAGCATATTAGGAATCCCCAGCATTGAACAATATTCATGAGTAAAAAAGCATTTACTCAACCATCTTTCTTATTTAGAGAGGAATACTAAACATAAGAGCAGCTGTAGGAAAAGTGTCCCCAAGACCCTTCCTGAAGTAATGGCCAAGAAGGCCTGGAAATGTATCATTAGCCAAAGGAAACAGGATATTTTACAAGAATGAATGTGCAATTTACTGATAATAAGGACCATCACTTCCTAGACAAATCAGCCTCGCCCAATACTACTGTCAAGGACACAATGAAGACATGAGACTACTGTAGAGTTGTCAAGTTGATTGCAATTTCTGCTTGTGTTTCTCTATTATATAATGTGTTAACATGTACAGTTACTGCTCAGTTTAAATTAAATGTGAAAATCAGGTGCTTTTTTTTACTTCATGAACTTTAATCTGGTGTTAATAACACAAATGTCTCTGCATAAAGATGTCAGGTGGCAATTCTTTTAAAAACATATCATGACCTTAATATCTGGTCATAAACTAGAGTGCAAATACACAGATACCCAGCAAGCTCTCAGAAACCCCCCAAAATTGCCACTATATATATATATATATATATATATATATATATATATATATATATATATATATAGCAGATAATAAAGAACCATAAATAAATAGGCAATATGATACCACACGTGGACGAATATCAGAGGCAGCACTCCAAATGAATATCAAAAATCCTGTATTTATTCAACAAAACATCATATCCAACATTTCGGTCCTCAAACAGGACCTTTGTCAAGGTGATGATTAACAGAGTGAACTAAGAACACATATAAATACCCCCAGAAACCCAGAAATCTACAGGTGCAGCATATAAATTGATTAAAACAAAAATCACATCCAGAATGTTAAACCCCTGTGTCCTGTCAGCCTTCTCTGCAGATCCTGTTTACTTCCTGATATATAAAAGCATGTGCTGCACATACACCAGTAAATGGTTAATTACAGAGACCTGTGGAGGTCATAGAAATTACTATGGTAGTGCGTTTCATTGATGGAACGCATGACGCATCATAAAGAAAATCACTGCGCATGTGACATCGCTAAAGCAAAAAATATACTATAAAACTATCAAAAGAGCAATCCACTTATGTAGCAATGCTGTCCATACCTCACACAAGCCTCCGTTTATACATAACATGTGTGATGTGCATCCACGATACACTGACAGGACACAGGGGTTTAACATTATGGATGTGATTTTTGTTTTAATCAATTTATATGCTGCAATAGTCAATCAAAAAATAAATAGATGATACCGTTCTGTGGCTAACGAAATGCTTTTATTTGTGCGAGCTTTCGAGATACACTGATCTCTTCTTCCGGCGATGTTACAATGAATGAAGCAAGCAAAGGGAATACTAAAAAACAGTGTCTCTAGGAATGTTTTCTGTGCTTGTCCTTCCCCCGGTGTGGATGAGATTTATGGCTAGAGGTGTTAAATGGTTCCTGAATTTATTAGAATTAAAATTTATTCTGACCCATAACTACTTCACATTTGGAAATGACACATACCTCCAGACAACCGGGACCGCTATGGGTACTCGGATGGCGTCACAGTATGCCAATCTGTTCTGCGCAAAACTGGAAAGTGACTTTCTTTCCCCTGTCACTTGAAACCCCTTACATTCCTTCGCTACATCGATGACATCCTCATGATTTGGACCTCTGGCGAACAGGACCTCCTACAGTTCTATGACAATTTCAATACGTTCCACCCGACCATCAACCTCAAACTCACCCATTCCCCGGATTAAGTACATTTCCTAGACACCACCATTACTATAAAGAACAACCAACTACAGACTTCTGTATACCACAAACCTACAGACAGAGACAGCTATTTGAGGGACAACAGCTTCCACCCGACACACACCAAACATCTACAATCTACAAACATCTACAATCAAGCCATACGCTACAACCGGATATGCTCCGACACAGCAGACAGAGACCAGCGGATTAAAGCCTTGAGATCAGATTTTATAAACTGTGGATATAAACACAGAATTGTAGACCAGCAAATTCACAAAGCCACCAGAATACCAAGAAGTGATCTCCTTGAATACAAACAGAAGGAGACAAGCGACAGGGTACCTTTGGTGGTCACATATAACCCACACCTACAGGTAGGAGCCCTACGCAAGTTCGACAGGGAACTACAACCCATCCTCCAGGAAGATACAAGACTGCAACAGATCTTCCCTGAAGCACCCTTATTATCATACAGACAACCTCATAATCTCAAGAATATTATGGTGAGGAGTAAAGTATTCAGCAGTACAACTGAATGCGGGACGAAACCATGCCAGGACCCAAGATGCAAAACCTGCGCAATGCTCTACACAGCGGACACAATACAAATACCACACAGGAATCGGGAATACAAAATCAGAGGAAGTTTCACCTGTTCCTCCAGCAATGTCGTGTACCTCATCATGTGCATGAAATGCCCAGGAGGCTGCTACTACATAGGTGAGACGGGGCAGGGGCTAAACAAGAGAATGAACCTGCATCGCCACAGCATCACACGCGGAACAAGAGACAGTCCTGTCGGCGAACATTTCTCTGACTCTGGCCATAAGATGAACGATCTGAGGGTTGCCATATTCAAAGGTAATCTTAAAACACCGAAAGAGAGACAGTTGCATGAATACAAATTTATGCAACTGTTCGGGGCACTTAACGGTGGCCTAAACAGAGATCGAAATTTTATGAGTCATTACTGACACAAGTGAACTCTCTTCCCATGAGCGCTAAAGGCCATGTCTGTACATACTGTGCTATATGTATGCACACACAGCTGTCTCTTACACATACTAATACCCCTTGTTTTTCCATCCCTATACAGCAATAGGGATCACATAGTATCCACACATACTTTTAGTTATGCTACTATCTCTCACATTTCCACACCCACACCATTTATATTAACTCCCACTCCACACACCCCTTTTGTATAGCACTGTATATACTGTGGGCTCTCCATTCATTTATATACACACACACACACACACACACACACACACACACACACACACACACTCTTACATCACTTACTTTCAGGAACCATTTAACACCTCAAGCCATAAATCTCATCCACACCGGGGGAAGGACAAGCACAGATGACATTCCAAGAGCCACTGTTTTTAAGTATTACCTTTGCTTGCTTCATTCATTGTAACATTGTCGGAAGAAGAGATCAGTGTATCTCGAAAGCTCGCACAAATAAAAGCATTTCGTTAGCCACAGAACGGTATCATCTATTTATTTTTTGATTATATATAGATTGTAACATCGCCGGAAGAAGAGATCAGTGTATCTCGAAAGCTCGCACAAATAAAAGCATTTCGTTAGCCACAGAACGGTATCATCTATTTATTTTTTGATTATTGAAGCTCGGCTAACACGGAAGCGATACCTCTATATATATATATATATATATATATATATATATATATATATATAAATATATATACATACATACAAAGAAGTCCAGAGCAACATCCAATGTGACAAAAATACACGGTGAAATACCTATACTGTATATCTCTTGAAAAAGGGGTAATTTAGTTAACCCTTTGGCCAAAGCGTATAAACCTGCGAGCCACTTTCAAGGCATTAACATAATATCGCAGGTCCTAAAACTAACTGATTAAAATCCTTATTTACCTCTATAATTAGTGGAAGGATGGTCCTGGTATTGAACCTGTCGCAACCAGCTGCATGAAAAGTAAACCTGCTTACCTGGACAGTGGGGAGGGGCGAGCTTTAAACCCTGGGTGGGATGAGCCACTATACTCCAAAACAGCTGAGACCAGCTGGACAAAGTTAACAAACACACAGATACCCAGCAAGCTCTCAGAAAACCCCCAAAATGTGTGTGTGTGTATATATATATATATATATATATATATATATACACTTAGTTAAGTTATGGTGGGTAAAAAAAGTGACAACAAAAACCCTCCACAGCAAAGCATATAGCAAATAGAAATATTACTGTATGCTCATTTGCAGGTCTTAGACAGGTCTGCAACCCCGCCTTTCACCATTATCACCCAGAACTTCCACTGCAGCAAAGGATTCTGGGAAATGACATGCAAATGAGCACACACTGTCACCTTTTGCTTCAAAACCATTCATCATGGTTCCCCTATAGGCATAAGCTTGCTGCATGGTCACATCTTTGAGCACAGCTAGGGTTAAGATGCATAGCCAGTAAACCCACCCACAGACAGACTGTTTCAACCTTAATGGGTCTCTTCAGTGTGGGGTTGGTTATACTGGCTATTTGCAAGTCATTTCCCAGAATCCCTTGCTGCAGTGTGTGCTGGGTGATAATGGTGAAAGGCGGGGTTGCAGATCTGTCTAAGACATGCAAATGAGCATACAGTAATATTTCCATTTGATATATATATATATATGAAAAAAAAGAGAAGAAAAAAAGAGAAGAAAAAAACAGGCGCAAACCTAGTGCATTAACATAATAAAATTTGTATTTCAAGGAACATAAAATCTTTCAAATGCCCTCTCACAAAGGTAAAGCGATAAATAGCATGTATGAGATTGGCTCTCATGTGCCGTTGGCTTAGTCCTCTCGGTGCAGCTCCAGGTACTGGCGTCGTCACGTGACTCCCCTCGTGTAGCCGGTGAACCGGAAGCGGAAGCTCGCACTCAGTGTTCGGCTGGAAAGAGACCCTCCGGACAGCAAAAGCCCTCCAAGTCCTCTATGGTTGGGTTGAATTAGGGCCGTGTGGTACACACAAAAGATAAAGTCTCTGGCAACAAGTAACCTCAGTGATCGTGGGCAAATGGCGGTCCCAAACAAGTGTCAAAAGGAGTGCTACTTGGCGTGGCTAATTGTATAAAAAGAAACAAAGAAGTCCAGAGCAATAAACACAATGGAACTAGAGTGTCATAATAACAGGAGTGAAATCTTTACAGTGAGGGATAGTTAAGAGATATTCCCAGCTGCAATGGTTTTGAGAAAAAACAGTTTAAAATGATTAAATATAATATTTATGTATATTTACATTATGAAATGTAGAGGATTGTTTAAGTCTACAAAACTGGTGCAAAAATCAGCATTGGATTTATCAAAGAAAATGTATTTAACTTCAAAACCCATCTGAAAACGTACCTGTTCAACAAAGTATTCTAGTAGTCCCGGATGATCAATACTCACTAACAACCGTATGCACTCATGCTCCAGTATCCTCTATTATGCACTCTAACCAAAACCAAATTTACTGCTATGGTTGCTGTTAATCTTCCCACATGCCAATTAGATTGTAAATACTCTGGGGAAAGGAACTCCTTTCTCCCAATGTTAAATGTATGTCTTGATGTACTTACCGTATATGTAAGGTGACCATATATAACGGTTTGACCGAGACAGTCCCGGTTTTGGAGGCCTTGTCCCAGTGTCCTGAAGGGTTGAGTAAAATGTCTACAGCTTTGGGCACTATTGCCTGCTGTGTACAAGCACTCCTAAATCCTTATCCATCAAGGATTCTCCTAATTTATCCTCATTTAATTTGTAAATTGCTTATTGTTTATTGTTGTTTCTCAAATGCATAACCTTACATTTATCTGTAAGAAACCTCAGCAAAAATGGAGCCTTTGCTCTCGATGCCATCCTCGAGGTCATTAATAAACAAGTTTAAAAGCAGGGGTCCCAGTACAGATCCCTCAGGTACTCCCCTCACACGTTTAGCCCAACCCAGAAAAGTTCAATTTCTTAGAACTTTCTGTTGTCTATCCTTCAACCAGTTTTCAATCCAGGTGCAAATCTTTTTAATGAGTAGAATTTGCTTTATTTTGTACACCAACCTCTTGTGTGGAACCGTATCAAAAGCCTTTCAAAATCTAAGTAGACCACATCAACTGCATTACCCTCGTCTAAATTCCTACTTACCTCCTCAAAGAAACAAGGTTAGTTTGGCATGATCTATCCTTCAAAAATCCATGCTGACTATTACTAATGATTTTTTTTTTCCATTAGGTATTCCTGAATATTATCCGTATTAAACCTTCAAATAGTTTCCCCACTATTGACGTCTGGCTTACAGGTCTGTAATTCCCCGGTTGTGATCTAGCTCCCTTTTAAAATATAAGTACCACATCTGCTTTATATCAATCGATGGTACTGAGCCTGTGGAAATGGAGTCCTTGACTATTAATGTAATGGGTTGACTATTACTGAACATAACTCCTTAACCTCTTGGATGTATGCCATCAAGGCCAGGTGCCTTATTTACTTCAATTTTATCTTGCTGCCTATGAACTTGTTCCTCAGTTAACCAATTGTTTGTTAATATAGAGGTTGTGGCTTCCTCCTGTGGCACTACTATTGCAATTGTTTCTTGTCTGGTAAATGCAAAGGCAAAGAATGTGTTTAATACCTCTTTTACCTTATCTTTATCTGACTCTTCTGCCTATCTCACACTGAAAGGGTCCTATATTTTCTTTTCTATATTTTTGTTATTAAAGAATTTTAAGAACTTTTTATGGATCTTATTTTCTATTGCAATCCTTTTTTCATTAGCCATTTATGCTAATTTGATTGCCCTTTTGCAACTTTTGTTACATTCCTTATAATGCTGATACAGTATGATGTCTCTGTCCCTTCTGACTTAAAGAATCTAAATTCCTGCCTCTTCTTTTCCATTTCCTCCCATATCCAATTTCACATATGTGTTATCATCTAATAATCTATAGATTTCTTTCACATACGTGTCCCTGTCCATTACCACTGTTCTATCTCCCCCCCCCCCCCTTTGTCAGTGGCTCTGATAACAATATGATCATTATCTTGGATTTCTTTTAATGCTTTACTCTGGGGTTTGGTCAAATTATGGTGTAACTTCATGGAGTATTGTTTTAATTCTAATTTCTCTAAATCATCTAATACCAATGAATGAGAAGTCTCAATAAAATAAAAGTCTCAATAAAATTTATGTATGCTTATACTCTGAGTTAGCAGATGTACCTGGATATTGATCCGAGTTTACTCTACTATGAAAAAACTTCTTAAGAGTTACTTTTCTAATAAACTTTTTAACGTCTATGAACGTATTAAAATGGATTAATTTTTTTTGCGGGTGCAAAGTTTAAGCCTTTAGCTAAAACTTCCTCCTGATCTTTGGTCATTTTTCTTTACATTTGTTATCTTTTTATTTGACTGTTGTCCTCCTGTCTTTCCTCTCTTAGTTCTTCTTTTTTCTTGCTGCGTGTTTGCATTTGTTTCTGCACTGGATGTGGATTTTTCAAAAACTGATCTTTCTCATTTGCTCGTTTCCCTTTGTTGCCCTGCTCTAAAAAAAGGGGATTGTACAATAAGTGATTCTGAAGGGATTCTATCTCTTCTATCAGTTGGTTCTATATCAAATCTATCATACTCCCTACATTGTTGATAACTATCATACCTTCTGTCTCTATTTTGTGGTGGTATATATACATGTTTGTTTACATGATGGTATGGGTTATATGTGAAACGTGTATTATTATGATGGTTATATTTATGTTTTTTTTATATTTCCCATTGTTGGGGTTATAATTCTTTTAATTGGTGAAGGATAGATCTTGTGATTTGGGCTGTGGATGTTCTACAATTATAGGATCATGTTCTTTAATTGCCCAATCACGAATGGTTCCCTTCTCATAATCTACCTTATCGCAATTAAATTTCCTTTGTTTAACCTTAATCAATGTTTTTTCATTTTGGCCTAATCTAGTTTTAACCTCTGATTCAATTTTAACATAATCTTCAGTTTCCTTAAAGGGATCGATTTTATCTTTGATAATTTCTATTTCTTGATTCAATTTTTCTAAAGATTTCCTTCTATGGCTGACCAACAAATGCATTAACTCAAAGGAACAATTGTCCATGATATTATTCCACATCTCTAAAAACCTACTATCATCCTGTCCAATGGTGGGTTGTTTTAAAAATCTCAAACCTCTTGGGATTCTCTTACTGCTGGTATATTGTTCTAGCGTAATAGCATCCCAGGTTTGTTAAACTCTGCATTAAGTAGATGTTCTAATTGTTTGAACTGTGCATTAAGGTTTTCTTCCTCTGGGAACAGACTAGCATATCCGTTCTCAGAGAAAATCTGTTCAACATTTAAACCCCTTTTTGCTCGGATACTGAATATAGATTTCCTAGAACTGAGATTCTGGCTATCCATTGTAGGTATAACTAATGCAGCAAATTCTAATGGGTGAAATAGACAATTCGACAAAGAAAAACAAACGTGCGCAAAAGTATTAACTAACAGATACCAAAATATGCACAAAAAATACCTTAAATAAAATAAACTAATCTCTCCCTGCAGCTGGCCCAAACTCTCACCCAGAGAGAAAAGGCAAAATGTCCTGTAAATGGGACATAAAGCGCACAGGAGAAACAAAAAGACAAAAAACAAAACATAGTGTAATTTGTTTTAAATAAGGAAAAAGCCCCGTTGTAAAATACTGCACTTAAAAGATGAAAAATCAAAGCAGGCAACCTTAGCAATCTTAGGCTGCAGAAGTAATAGCCTGGTGTCCACTTTGCCAAAAGATCAGCTTGGTTCCTCTGTCCTAATGATTATCCTCTGGGGTAATCCTCGTATGGAATAGCCTCTGAACCCAAAAAACACCAAAATGGACTTCCACACAGAATGTTTAAGCATCCAGATAAGGAAAGGTAAGTAAAATGTACTGACGTACAAAAACAATTTATTTTAGTGTAAAAACATTAACGGATATGTCCGCTGGAGTACTCCACGTAACTACCAGTTCCTGCGACGTATTAATCAGTCCCAATTGCTACTCACGGTAGCCCCGCTTGTCAGACACTTCTTCTGGTCACGGACATGCTTAAGCAGTTTCAAATGAGGAAAACGACCTGCGTCCCTCTCAGCCTGCCACTCTGTGTACTCCAAAGTGCTTCCGCGTGATGAATGTTTCTCGCGTCTAGAGAGACTTCAGAAACACAGTCACAGGATTCACTCTGATGACTTTTACCTTACTTAAAACAAATTACACTATGTTTTCTTTTTTACACAGAAGAGAAGCCTGCACAGATAGGGCAAAATACCTTCCTGGGAGCAGCAGGACTTTAACACTTGCATCTGGAGAAGTCAGAGACGCTGGACCAGAACACAGTTAGATAATACTTTTTATATATTGTTCCCAACTATTGTTGCATATGTTTTGGGGCTGGTAACCAGCTTAGCTGGCAGCCCAGTTAGAAAGTGCCTGAGCGTATAGTTAGTTTCCCTAAAGGGAATAGGTTTTTTTTATGGTTTGGTTTTGCCTTAAAGGGACAGCAGCCCCAATGTTTTAGTGGTTTTGTGGAGAATAAAATCAAATCCAGAATCAAATATTATGGTTTACCCAGAAGTGTATGTGTGGATGTCAGGATCAGGCTTAGGCCCCACCCCGTGACGCAACTCGCGACGTCACGAGCGATGCATGTCATCCGCAACCCGCGTCCAGGCGCCACGCTCCCAGGAAGGAAAACACAGCAGGAACTGTGTCCAGGCTCCACCCCATGATGACACGAGCAACTTACAGTGCATGTTGGCTACGCGCAGATACAAGCAAACAAGGGGTTAATTTTCTTAATTATTCCTCAGCTGCTGTGCACCTCGCCCCTACCTATCAGTGGACAGCCTATGTCTGATTACATTCATTACTCCACAGATTGTGCTTTCCTACCATTGGCTGCCTGTCATTTAAGTACTCAGCCAGCCCTGCTATAAACTGACTGAGCATAAACTTTGGTTTATGTGTCTTGTACTCCCTCAACCTACATGTTGGTTTTGCCTTATCTTGTCTTGCTTTCCTGTTGTGACCTCAGCTCATACTTGGACTCCTGACTTCTCGGCTCCCTTGACGTTGGCTCGCTTCTGGACTTCCACTCTCTCCTCTCCTCGACCACGGCTATGGATATACGACAATTCTACACTCTCCAACCCCAGACTATGGCATGTACCTTCTACCTACCTGACCTATTCTACCCTGACCCGGCTATATCACCTGCACTCTGCACACCGAATGTGGCTGCTCGGTTGTTGGTCGGTGGCTATCAACATCCCCACCTCAGCCTCACGGTCCCGCCTTGTTTATGGGGAGCACTTGTCACAGTGGACTCTTCCCTGACCTCGCCTACTGGCCGCTCCATTACGGGTTGTCTCCCTGCTTGCCAAACTCCCACTTGCCTCCATGACCCCTTGCTATTTCCCCATCTATTCTATTTAGTTAGTTATCTGTTTCTTGTCCCCACCCCCCCTCCATCCTACTTTAAATCTCCTCTAACCTTTTTAACATTCTTCACCCTAGCACAGAAGATCCCAGGTGGCTACCGATGCCTTCACAGTGCCCCGCATGGATGAGCTGTTGGACTAGCTCACGGGCACAAAGTACCTCTCCACCATGGATCTCAGCCAGAGCTATTGTCAGATCCTGCTGACCCATGAGTCTAGGAGGAAGTTGGTGTTCATCCCCCTGACAACTTATACAAGTTTTCTGTAATGGCAATCAGGATGAAGAATGTTTTTGTTACCTTCCAGTGCCTTGTCAACTGTATCTAGCAGGACATGAGTCGAGCATTTGGGGAATGTAATGGATCAGGGAGACAGGACTTACCCTGATATTCACAAATATATTAATATTCAAGGACTCCATTTCCACAGGTTCAGTACCACAAGATTGGCGTAAAGCAGATGTGGTACCTCTATTTAAAAAGTTAGCTAGATCACAACCGGGGAATTACAGACCGGTAAGCCTGACTTCAATAGTGGGGAAACTACTTGAAGGTTTAATACGGGATAATATTCAGGAATACCTAATGGTAAACAAAATTATTAGTAATAGTCAGCATGGATTTATGAAGGATAGATCATGCCAAACTAAACTTATTTGTTTCTTTGAGGAGGTAAGTAGGAATTTAGACCAGGGTAATGCAGTTGATGTTGTCTACTTAGATTTTGCAAAGGCTTTTGATACGGTTCCACACAAGAGGTTGGTGTACAAAATAAATCAAATTGAACTCAGTAATAATATATGCACCTGGATTGAAAACTGGTTGAAGGATAGACAACAGAGGGTTGTCATAAATGGAACTTTTTCAGGTTGGGCTAAAGTCGTGAGTGGAGTACCTCAGGGATCGGTACTGGGACCCCTGCTTTTTAACTTGTTTATTAATGACCTTGAGGTTGGCATTGAGAGCAAAATCTCCATCTTTGCTGATGATACTAAATTGTGTAAGGTAATAGAATCAGAGCAGGATATAATTTCTCTTTAGAAGGACTTGGAGAGACTGAAAACGTGGGCAGGTAAATGGCAGATGAGGTTTAATACAGATAAATGTAAGGTTATTGTCACGGTTGTGCTCGCCACAAACCAGGGTCAGACCGCGTGGCTGAGTTGGGGTTGTATAAGCACCGTCCTTAGACCGCGCAGGCTGATCCGGATTGCGCAGTTCGTAGTCGTACATAGCAGGATCGGGACTGGAGAGAGCAGTGTAGTTAGTGGACGAGCCAGGGTCAGGATTGGAGATATAATTTTAAACGTAGTCCAAGCAGGGAGTCGGCAACAGGAGATCAAGCAGGTCTTCCTGCGTCAGCGAAATTGCTGCAGGTCGGGAACGGGATTTGCGCGAGCGGCATCCACGGCCCATGGCGCTGGTCTCAGGAAGGAGAAGGCTGACCGGAGTGGGCACATCGCCAGGCAGCACTGGTAAACAACTACAGATTCCATTACAAGGGGACTATGTGCTGAAGCAGGGATCTCAGCTCTCTGAGTGACATACTGGGGCATCAAAATACCTAGGAGTGGGGATACTGCGAACAGGCTTAGGGAAACAAACGGTTCCTGAATACTTTTAACTGGAGTCAGTATTCTTGCCGTAGGTGCTGACCCGCAGGGGTTAATACAGGAATAAGCTCAAGGTCAGAAGTTAGGGGTTCCGAGTTAGAAATAGAGGGTAGAAGGGGTTCGTTCTCAGACACTAGAGCCTTACAGTAGCTAGGGAAATATACGTATAATCCACCGGAACCTCACAGGACTGATTGGCAGGGGTTAACGTAGACATATCCTTGGGGTCTAAGTAACCGGAGGGGAAATAAGGGCTAGTGACCGTGGCAGCTTCTACGTTAGGGGGCAGTGATAGTGGGACAGTTTGGTCATTTCTTGGAGAGGGAGGTACCCCCACAGGTTTAGCAAGAGGACTGGCAGTACAGGGGAACTACCAAGCAGCAGCATAGTTGGCGAGAAGGGGGTCCTGTTCTTTTATGCAAATGTCCAATGTTAATGAAAGTACATGGAGTGTGTTTTGAGCCTGAGCCAACATGAAGAGGGGGTCCTGTTGTACTACGTGAATGTCCAATGATAAGGCCAGGGCACAGAGTGCATCTTGGGCATCGGCCAGTTCCATAGGATACACGTTATCCCAGGTTAAAGGGGAATCAGGGGAGCGAACAAAAGCGGCCAGAGACTGTTTTAAGTCCTTGAGGCAGTAAGCCTTAATAATGAGATCATTACGGCATTTTTTTTGCAAAGGTGTTAAACCTTCAAACATAAACGTATCTTCCATCAGGGGTAGTATTTCGCACAGATACTGGTTTTCAAACTGGGACTGGTCCACAGGCCGGGACAGGATTTCGGATAGAAACATGCCACAGGGCGGTCTGAGTTTGTGGGGCCGAGCATACTGTCACGGTTGTGCTTGCCACAAACCAGGGTCGGACTGCGTGGCTCAGGTGGGATTGTATAAGCACCTACCTTAGACCGCGCAGGCTGATCCGGATTGCGCAGTTCGTAGTTGTACATAGCAGGATCGGGACTGGAGAGAGCAGCGTATTTAGTGGACGAGCCATGGTCAGGATTGGATACATCATGGTAAACGTAGTCCAAGCAGGAAGTCTGCAACAGGAGATCAAGCAGGTCTTCCTGCGTCAGCGAAATTGCTGCAGGTCAGGAACGGGGTTTGCGCGAGCGGCATCCACGGCCCATGGCGCCGGTCCCAGGAAGGAGAAGGCTGACCGGAGTGGGCACACCACCAGGCAGCACTGGAAAACCAATGCTTCAGCACAGGAGTCCAGAACGAGCCTGTGCGGGGGGAGAGAGCTACAGACCTCAGGACTCAGGGACAGGCCTCTGCTATGGGAAGGGCAGCAGGCCTCAGGAAACAGGGAGCTGAAGTTATGCTGGAGATCCACCGCTACAGCACAGGAACCAGGACATGACCTCTGCAACTGAGAGAGAGCAGCAGGCCCCAGGAACCAGAGACAGGCCTCTGCTATGGGAAGGGCAGCAGGCCTCAGGAAACAGGAAGCTGAAGTTACGCTGGAGATCCACCGCTTCAGCACAGGAACCAGGAACATGGGCTAGGAACAAAGGACATGAAACAGCAACAAGGTGGCCAAGACACAGAACATCCAAAATGGATTATGGTTGGCCGAGAAGGATTGTGGGGATGCAGTATTTAAAGGCCAGCAGGCCAATCCCCGGAGGAGGGTGTGAGGGCACTGCTCCAATGAGTGAGTACACGGCTAGGTTGTAGTGATAGCTAGCACAGCTGCAGTAGATACCAAGGGGAGTGTTCCAGGACTGCACAGGTTTGTAAGCCATAAACTGAGGTGTGGATTCCTTACAGTTATGCATTTGGGATGCAAGAATAAAAAGGCGAATTACAAATTAAATGGGGATAAATTGGGGGAATCCTTGATGGAGAAGGATTTAGGAGTGCTTGTAGACAGCAGGCTTCGCAATAGTGCCCAATGTCATGCAGTAGCTGCAAAGGCAAACAAAATCTTATCTTGCATCAAACGGGCAATGGATGGAAGGGAAGTAAACATAATTATGCCCCTTTACAAAGCATTAGTAAGACCACACCTTGAATATGGAGTACAATTTTGGGCACCAATCCTTAGAAAAGACATTATGGAACTAGAGAGAGTGCAGAGAAGAGCCACCAAATTAATAAAGGGGGTGGACATTCTAACTTATGATGAGAGGCTAGCTAAATTAGATTTATTTACATTAGAAAAGAGGCGTCTAAGAGGAGATATGATAACTATATACAAATATATTCAGGGACAATACAAGGAGCTTTCAAAAGAACTATTCATCCCACGGGCAGTACAAAGGACTCAGGGCCATCCCTTAAGGTTGGAGGAAGTAAGAAAGTATCTGTTGTCTAAATTTAGCATAGGTTGAACTTGATGGACCTACGTCTTTTTTCAACCTCATCTACTATGTATCTATGTAACTATGCTAAATTTAGACAACAGATACTTTATCCTATATCTATACTTACTTATTGATCCAGAGGAAGGCAAACAAAAAAACACATTAAGGGGAAAAATTAATTCCTTCCTGACTCCAAGAATTGGCAATAGGATTAATCCCTGGATCAACATCCTTCCCATGTATACTTATTTGGTATATCCATGTATACCTTTCCCATCTAAAAAGATGTCCAACCTTTTTTTGAACAAATCTATTGTATTTGCCATCACAGTCTCCATGGGTAATGAAATCTACATTTTAACTGCCCTTACTGTAAAGAACCCTTTCTTTTGTTGCTGGTGATATTTCCTTTCCTCCAACCTTAAGGGATGGCCCTGAGTCCTTTGTACTGCCCATGGGATGAAAAGTTCTTTTGAAAGCTCCTTGTATTGTCCCTGAATATATTTGTATATAGTTATCATATCCCCTCTTAGACGCCACTTTTCTAATGTAAATAAATCTAATTTAGCTAGCCTCTCCTCATAAGTTAAAATGTCCATCCCCTGTATTAATTTGGTGGCTCTTCTCTGCACTCTCTCTAGTTCCATAATGTCTTTTCTTAGGATTGGTGCCCAAAATTTTACTCCATATTCAAGGTGTGGTCTTACTAATGCTTTGTAAAGGGGCATAATTATGTTTATTTCCCTTCCATCCAGTGCCTGTTTGATGCAAGATAAGATCTTGTTTGCCTTTGCAGCTACTGCATGACATTGGGCACTATTGCTAAGCCTGCAGTCTACAAGCACTCCTAAATCCTTCTCCATCCATATTCACCCAATATATCTCCATTTAATTTGTAAGTCGCCTTTTTATTCTTGTATCCCAAATGCCACAAACCAGGGTCGGACTGCGTGGCTCAGGTGGGATTGTATAAGCACCTACCTTAGACCGCGCAGGCTGATCCGGATTGCGCAGTTCGTAGTTGTACATAGCAGGATCGGGACTGGAGAGAGCAGCGTATTTAGTGGACGAGCCATGGTCAGGATTGGATACATCATGGTAAACGTAGTCCAAGCAGGAAGTCTGCAACAGGAGATCAAGCAGGTCTTCCTGCGTCAGCGAAATTGCTGCAGGTCGGGAACGGGGTTTGCGCGAGCGGCATCCACGGCCCATGGCGCCGGTCCCAGGAAGGAGAAGGCTGACCGGAGTGGGCACACCACCAGGCAGCACTGGAAAACCAATGCTTCAGCACAGGAGTCCAGAACGAGCCTGTGCGGGGGGAGAGAGCTACAGACCTCAGGACTCAGGGACAGGCCTCTGCTATGGGAAGGGCAGCAGGCCTCAGGAAACAGGGAGCTGAAGTTATGCTGGAGATCCACCGCTACAGCACAGGAACCAGGACATGACCTCTGCAACTGAGAGAGAGCAGCAGGCCCCAGGAACCAGAGACAGGCCTCTGCTATGGGAAGGGCAGCAGGCCTCAGGAAACAGGAAGCTGAAGTTACGCTGGAGATCCACCGCTTCAGCACAGGAACCAGGAACATGGGCTAGGAACAAAGGACATGAAACAGCAACAAGGTGGCCAAGACACAGAACATCCAAAATGGATTATGGTTGGCCGAGAAGGATTGTGGGGATGCAGTATTTAAAGGCCAGCAGGCCAATCCCCGGAGGAGGGTGTGAGGGCACTGCTCCAATGAGTGAGTACACGGCTAGGTTGTAGTGATAGCTAGCACAGCTGCAGTAGATACCAAGGGGAGTGTTCCAGGACTGCACAGGTTTGTAAGCCATAAACTGAGGTGTGGATTCCTTACAGTTATGCATTTGGGGTGCAAGAATAAAAAGGCGAATTACAAATTAAATGGGGATAAATTGGGGGAATCCTTGATGGAGAAGGATTTAGGAGTGCTTGTAGACAGCAAGAAACAACAAAGGGGTAGGGAGTGATCACAGGACCATACTAATTGAATAAAGTAATTGAATACGTGAATAAGGTAATCAAATGGTGGGTGCAAACTGTGAACTGAAAAGTGAATCAGAAAAAGGGGAAGGGGAAACACAAAATGGATGTGCCCCCTAAAAGAATTCACTTAAATGCACACCAACAAAGTGTAAAAGTTAACTTTTAATAAATTTACTTAAAACATATATTACCAAAGAATTGTGTACTGTGAGTTTAAAAATATATTAAATCAACGCTATCAAGCATCCGTGTCATCAATTGTAGAATTATGCTACCCCAGTTAACCACTTAATGTTGGTGGGATACAGATGACAGAGGATGCTGTAAGTCAGGGTATTAACCCCTCTGGAGCAACTGTGAGACCAGATGGTAAGTGTGTATATATATGTACAAGTCAGCGACCGGTAGATTAAATATCCAGCTATCCTGCTATGTTTAATATCACTGCGCACTTCAATGAAAAATCAACAGTATGTTAGAATGCGAGTGCTTGAGTGATAGAGCTGGCACGTGCAGTGATAATGATGGTAAATTCACAGCATAATGAAACTGCCAACCACAGCAATATTAGGGTGAGTTCACAGTGGAGTACTGTGAGAACACCTCACATAGAGTGCAGGAAATGCAGGCACACTGACTGTGAAGATAAATAAATAACTGACTACTGGGGTCTACACAGATAGAACCAGGAGACTGCAGACACTAGATTAAAACAGCTCCAAGTAGGAGACTGACAACATTGCGCGTCCAACGCGCGTTTCCCTCCAGCAAAGGAGCTTCTTCAGGGACAGAATTTTTTCTTGTAGACAGCAGGCTTAGCAATAGTGCCCAATGTCATGCAGTAGCTGCAAAGGCAAACACGATCTTATCTTGCATCAAACGGGCAATGGATGGAAGGGAAGTAAACATAATTATGCCCCTTTACAAAGCATTAGTATGACCACACCTTGAATATGGAGTACAATTTTTGGCACCAATCCTAAGAAAAGACATTATGGAACTAGAGAGAGTGCAGAGAAGAGCCAACAAATTAATAAAGGGGATGGACAATCTATCTTATGAGGAGAGGCTAGCTAAATTATATTTATTTACATTAGAAAAGAGGCCTAAGAGGGGATATGATAACTATATACAAATATATTCAGGGACAATACAAGGAGCTTTCAAAAGAACTATTCATCCCAGGGGCAGTACAAAGAACTCAGGGGCATCCCTTAAGGTTGGAGGAAAGGAGATTTCACCAGCAACAAAGGAAAGGGTTCTTTACAGTAGGGGCAGTTAAAATGTGGAATTCATTACCCATGGAGACTGATGGCAGATATAATAGATTTGTTCAAAAAAAGGTTGGACATCTTTTTAGATAAAAAAAAGTATACAGGGATATACCAAATAAGTATACATGGGAAGGTTGTTGATCCAGGGATTAATCCGATTGCCAATTCTTGGAGTCAGGAAGGAATTTATTTTTCCCCTTATGAGATATCA
>NC_134485.1:143978810-144041310 GCF_040206685.1 Ascaphus truei | reverse complement strand
CAAAAAAAATAAAGAAAATACAAAGTACAAAATAAAAATAATGACCTATAAAACAATAATACCCTCTTACTGTAAAATTAATGATACTAAATGAATAGTGCATAAATTGTTACACAAAGGTGTGCTGTGGACCCACTCAATACCATACTATATTTAGTCCTTTGAAGTCCAAATATGTCCAATATAAGAGAAACAAAGGGCTCTATCAGGATAAGGGCAGCTTCTTTAAAGGGCACAACGACCTCCCTCTCCACCTGCATAGAAAATAGAAGAAAAAAGCACCCAATCCTAGTGCATTACTGTGCAAAAAGGTATTTAATTCCCAAAAAGGCTCATAAAATGAACTCACAAACATAAGAAGTAAAAAAGCATGTTATGAGATAATACTCATGCTCCAAAGGATCAGGAAACGCCGCTGCTCTGCTACACTGCTCCATGACTCCACTACATCCGATTTGGCCCTAGTGAATCACCGCCCGCAGGAACTCACGACATCAGGCTCTCCACAGATTTCCTTCCCCGGGAACACACCTCCAGATGATTTGGGTTCCCACCAGGGACACTCGATGTGGCGGAACAAGCGGATGATTTGGGTTCCCACCAGAGACACTCGATGTGGCGGAACAAGCCTGGAGAACCCCTGACGAAGACACCTTGTGTTGAAACACGTAGGGTTAACTTATCAGAGAGAGGAACACTATCTGTGAGAATTGTCCCCCTGTTCCAGGTCTGTTTCATAGCAGACAAAAATTGAAAACCACTGCTGTTTTTGATCGGATTGAAGACTGTTCAGTTTCTAAGTTGAACATCGCGCGAGACGTGAAGAGGCTCCCCCACGTGATGCGGAAGTGGTGAGTGTGGCGGAGACAAGCCGTGTGTTTGGAGATACTGGATGTATTGATTCCCAGTCCAACTATAGAAGAGGAGATACCTACTTGTTGAAGAGGGGTGAGTGAGTTGACGGAGTAATAGGAAGAAGAGGCAGGCTAGCCCCTTCCTTCTCCCACCCCCCTCCCTTTTCCTCCCCCTCCCTCTCTCCAACAGCATTCTACACTGCTCATAAGCAGATATACTACACATATCCCACCACCCAGAAGAACATCACGGAGGGTAAGTAGAACTACTACATATATTTTTTCCTGTGTGAGCATCAATTTATGCTATAGGAACTATACCCAAAGTCTTTTTAAAGACTTGGATCAATATCGGGACATTGTCATTTTACTTTGATTAAGTGTATCCTCTCTCACAATATTGTTGTTTTATTTTTGTATTAAGTGAAGTTTTTATAATTAAATTTTCTAAGAAGACTACTATTCACTCAAGTATTGCACTGATTATAATATCTAAAATCCTGATTGATAGAATAATACCATCGGGTCATCATTTCCATATTTTACTTATATTATTCATACTCCTAATTGTCTACAGCAAGGAATTTTCTCGTTCCCAATCGGATATAGTGACATTTGTCTTTTGGGATTCCCTTCCTTGATGGTGCTCTGTTTTTTGATTTATTGTGGACTTCCCACTTTATTATTATTATTTTCTCCCTTCCCTTTTGTTTGTGCCTAGGTCATCTTCACCCAATATATATATATATATATATATATATATATATATATATATATATATATATATATATATATATATATATATAATGGTATAATATATATATATATATTCATACACATTTTAAGTTATGATTGGTGAAAAAGGTGACAAAAAACCTCCACCGTACCATATAGCCATGCTGTGCTATAAGCTTGCATTTGCTTATATGGGCTCCATGTAAATGACTTTTCAGGCAAAAGGTGACACATTGTGTGCTCATTTGCATGTAATTTCCCAGAATCTCTTGCTGCAGTGGGAGGTGATAATGGTTGAAAGGCAGGGTTGCAGACATGTCTAGGACATGTAAATGTGCTCACGTGATATTCTTTAAATATACTGTGCGTGTGTACATATGTATATGTATCTATATATTAGCACACACAAACTCAGCAAGCTCAAACGCCCACACCCACCTAATCTTGACTATATGTAATGTCACATAGAGTGCCACTGGGCTGTGGCAAGTGAATATAACAAACGACAGGGGGTGCCCAGTGCTACATCCAAATGACAAAACATACATGGTAATAATTACAAGAAATAATGCTAATACTAATAATAATAAAATATGTTTTTTTAGTTAGATATTTTGGCCAAAGCATCATAAGCCTGCACACCAAATCGTCAAGGTAAACCATACATACAGAGGTATAGGGAACATAATGCAGTGCAGTGTAGGACTTGCACTTATTATGGTTTACCTTGACGATTTGGTGTGCAGGCTTATGATGCTTTGGCCAAAATATCTAAGTAAAAAAACATATTTTATTAGTTTTAGCATTATTATTAGTTCTGAAGCATTATTTCTTGTAATTATTACCATGTATGTTTTGTCATTTGGATGTAGCACTGGGTACCCCCTATCGTTTGTTATATATAATATATAATATATATATATATATATATATATATATATATATATATATATATATATATATATATATATATATATAGTGGTTGACAAATCACCAAAAAATCTACTCGCCACACAAAAAAATCTACTCGCCACCTAGTACCAAACGTGTGCTGCTTGGGCCAATATTTACTCGCCCGGGGGTTAAATCCACTCGCCCGGGGCGAGCAAATGTATAGGTTTGTAGAACACTGCATATATATATATATATATATATATATACATGTAGAGGTATCAGTACCGTGTTAGCCGAGCTTCAATAATCAAAAAATAAATAGATGATACCGTTCTGTGGCTAACGAAATGCTTTTATTTGTGCGAGCTTTCGAGATACACTGATCTCTTCTTCCGGCGAACATCGAGATCAGTGTATCTCGAAAGCTCGCACAAATAAAAGCATTTCGTTAGCCACAGAACGGTATCATCTATTTATTTTTTGATTATTGAAGCTCGGCTAACACGGTACTGATACCTCTACATGTATATATATATAACAATGTATGTATATAATATATGTATGTATGTATATAATGTATGTATATAATATACACACTGTACCTGTACCTATTTAAAACCTCAAGTCATACATCGCATACTACACACGGGGGTGGGATAGGCCCTGGTCACAGTTAACATTCCAAGATGCACTGTTTTTAAGTAAAACCCTTGCCTGCTTTATTCAATGTAACATCGCCGGAAGAAGAGATCAGTGTATCTTGAAAGCTCCCACAAATAAAAGCATTTCGTTAGCCACAGAACGGTATCATCTACAGTATTCATTCTTGATTATTAAAGCTCCGCTAACATGGTACGTATATACATATATATATATATACATAAATAAAAAGTGAAAATCGGCGCCAGGTCTAAATAGTGAGTGTACAGTATAACAATTATAAATGTGATCTAGTGGATATTGCAAATTGTTCAGGATGCTGATATTAATCTGAATACAAGTATATATGAGGATGGAATTAATAATGAAGACTGAGCTGCTTTTATGGATGACCAAATCCCAATTTAGAGAATATATTGAAGAAAAGAAGCCCTTTCTCCAGATATTCAAATATATTGACAATATAAAAAATTCACAGGGTTAGAATGTGCTCATTCATAAGCAAATAACATAACATTGCTGATACCTGATGCCAAATGATGATATTACATAACAAAATATAAAACCCACAGTATGCCAGTCCTCCAATACAAGAGAACAGAGAGATCACACCGTATGGACTACAATAGGAGATAGAGACCCACAGACCCACAGACAGACACACAGACAGACACACACACACACACACACACACACAGAGAAAGGGAGAGAGACCGAGAGACACAGAGAGAGAGAGAGAGAGAGAGAGGACACAGACACCCCGCCCTCCTTACATGGGCGGGCTGTAGGTAAGGTAATGCACAAGTCTGTTCTATTTTTAGGAGACGTATAAAAGCTACTAAAGTTAACACGTATAGAAGCTAATGAAGTAAACATGACAGTTAATACAGTAGTACTTTTTTCCATATGTTAGTAAAGTCTGTTAAGGATGTTATTTTTGCATATAATTAGTTTTGTGAGTATACCGTTGACCTGAGGGCAAATATGCACATGATACTGTAGTGCCGACGAGTATTCTAAAACAAATCTGGGGCAATCACCAACAAGACCCGGGTACATTCTGGGTACATCCTGGGTACATCCTGGGTACATGCTGGATACATGCTGCAACATTTCAGTGATATTTCTGCAGACAGACTAATGGCCCATCGGATTAACAGCGGGGCTTCCTGGCAGTCCCATTCAAACTGAATGGAACTGCCAGGGACCCCTGGTGCTAATCTGATGGGCCATTAGTCTCTGTAGAAATGTCACTGAAATGTTGAAGCATGTACCCAGCATGTACCTGGGTCTTGTTGGTGATAGCCCCAGATTTTCCAAGGCAAGTTTAAGGCAAGTTTTAGAATACTCGTCGGCACACCTGTATATGCTGATTGTGGAAAAGCCTCTTAGAATTATACACCTAATGTATCTAAAAATAAAACTCTTGTTAAACTTTTTTTTTTAAATAAAAAATATTGTTTTTTCAAAGTAAATAATGTTAGTATGATAACCTTAAATCCAGAAATTAAATGCATGATATAACATATACTCAAAAGTAGACTGGGAAAGAAGAGAAGGTAGACCAAAGTGAAATAAAGAGGTTAAATATGGGATGACTTATGCATATTTTTTTTTATTTGACATACAAATCTTTAAATCATTTTGTAAAATAATATTTTGAGCATGGTAGATTGAAACATCATAGGGGTTTCACTTCCTTAAGTTACTTGCGTTAGATAAGTGACCTCACTGCTGTTCAAGCCTTCTTCTGATTTTATGAAGGTACTGTATGTAAAATAGTAGATATTTCTCTTTCTCCTATTCAATGAAAACACATTCACATTTGAACGAAATCACCTTGTGCCGAGGGGAAAGATGAGTCAGCGGGCACCACGATGCAGAAAAAATCGATGAGGCTGGACTGTGCTGCAACAAATCCTTTATTTAAACATGGATAAAAATTGAGAGGAGGGAAGAGTACCCCTGCACCTCTAACGCGTTTCACCCGTGGTCGGGCTTTTTCAAAGAGTGACATTACCTGGGCGCTAGACACTGAAATACCGGGAATCAACCGGACGTGACGTCACTCAGCCAATGAAATGTCCGTATACCACAGATGGCATTGTGGGAGCAAACACTCATGGCTGAGGTGCGCACGCGCGATATATGCAGGCATCACTGTCATGCGCAATAGAAGCTATGGTTAAAAACAAGAAACATATACAGTTTGCGAGCCGTTTTTACATACATTAAATTGCTATTAATTAATCTAAAGGCACTATAGCCAAAGGTAACATACATGTATATACAAAAATAATCACTGATTAATTTGCTTTAGTGGCTGCAGATCGCAAACATATGATTACAATAACAAATTGACAATGACAACTATTAAAAACAAGTAAAGGCAGGAGTTAGTTATAGATATTTCCAATACATTAGTATCTATAATGTTGAATTCCATCTATAGTGTGCATATCACGAAAGTGCAATGAAGTCATGTTTAAATTCTAATTAGGAAATGTATTAGTGACAGTAATAACAGTGCAATATTATTCTGTGTTGATTCCATATATAACAATAAATTCCAAACTGTTCTAATATGTAGTTGCGATCTAATTGTTCTTAAGGGATGAAAATAGAAATAAAGAATAATAAAAAATAATGAATAGAGGTGGGAGGAAGTGAAGAAAATGGCGGGGGGAAAGGGAGGGAGAGGGGTATAAAGGGCGGGGGGGAAGGAAGGGGAAGAGGGGAGGGGGGGGGAGGAAGGGGGAAAGGGAGAAGGAGGGGGGGGCGGGGGGGGAAGGGGGAGGGATAAAGGTAGGATATGGGATGGAAAAATCATGTATGTAATATGAAATACAATAATATAAAAAATATATATTTTTTTATATATATAGCTTTGATCATGAAACAAGTATGTAATCGTATAACGTGATAGATATGGTCTAAATTAAATCATCAAGGTACAAGGGTCGTTGGCTATAGTCCAAGATCTCCTAACATTGTGAATAACATGATCTTTTACGTTAAAAGAGAGAAAAGTATGTGAGAAAAAAAGTGGATGCTTTGAGATAAGGATGTATCTGTGTGT
Organism: Ascaphus truei; assembly: GCF_040206685.1. NCBI lineage: Eukaryota > Metazoa > Chordata > Amphibia > Anura > Ascaphidae > Ascaphus > Ascaphus truei. The sequence continues at coordinate 144,035,088 of NC_134485.1, read as the reverse complement.
GCATGTTGTTGGTGTATGACCGATATTATTAACATGCATATGTATTTGTATGCATCCCTTGATCTTAATCAGGGATGCATAATGACTATTCAAGACTATGTGTCGTGGCAGAGCTACATATCCGAACGGCAGGATAATGATGGTCACTTTTCCGGGGTCAGGGGTGGAGAAGGCAGGATCATCAAGGCAAGGTAGAACAGCAAGAAGGCAGACAAGACACGGCTTAAGCAGGAGAACAGGAAAACTGAACCTTGCACAGGCAAGGAAAAGAGGGGAATGCAGCTTTATAAAGGGAGCAGGTAGGTGTAGGCAATAGAACTGGAATGAGACTGACTTCCTGCCTCAGCAGCCATGTTGGTAGAGGCAGATGTCCTGACTCGGTGGCCATGTTGAGGGATCTTTATACACACTCAATCCATCCTCCCTCACATACTAAACCACCCCCATTCACCTCCTTCCTCCCACTCAACCCCCCTGCTCCTCTCTCACTGCCCCTCACACTAAATTCCCCACCTCTCACTCTCTACCCCTTCTTTCCCTCCCCCTTCTCTCAAATTCTCCCCTCTTTCTCTCCCTTCCCCCTCTGTCACTCACTCTCCCCTCCTCACTCTCTCCCCCCTGCAGACATGAAATCCCTCCTCCTGCTTAGCTCCCACCTCTCACACTCAATCCCCCTCCTCTCACACCCATTTCCTTCTCGTCACTCACTCAAAAGCCCCCTCCTCACAAACACACTCAATCTCTTCTCATCAAGCATTCAATCCACCATTCCTCATGCATTCAATCCCTCCTCCTTCCCATTCAATCCCTCCCTCCTGCCCCATTCAATCCAACCCTCTCCTCACACTATATCCCCCCTCTCTTCACAAACTCAATCCCCTCCACCCTGTAACAATTTAACATTGTGGACAATGTGCGGTTGGAGGGAGGTCCCGGGTCCCACTGGGAGCTGGCATCACGGGGGCCGATATGGAAGTTGGGCTTGACTTCCGGGCAGGCCCAACTTCCGTCTCCGACCGGGACACTGGCACACCAGAAGGGGGGATATTCTTGAGGGCCAGACTAAGCAGGAAACAGAGGCCCTGGCAGCACCGACCGGCCAGACACCTTCCCCCTGATGTCGGACCCCCCACATTGTGTGGCTCAGCGATAGTGTAGTTACACCCCTATATTGGGTTGAGAGCGTATTCATCTGGTATAATGTAGAAAATATCTACATACAGTACCTGCACATTGAGCTATTTTTTTGGCAATGTCGGTGATATGTAGAAATACTGTACAGTAGTTAGTTCTACTGTAGGTGAATTTCACTATTGCGTGGTCTGTCAATGCTTTTATTTTTATAAAGCAGTGAAGGGGTTAAATAACTCTAATCACTAATAAAACTAGAGAGGTTGTTTCTTCATACTTCTTCAATTACTTCGAATGTTTCTTTCATTTGTTCTTAATTGTTATACTAAGGTTCCTGTGAGTAGATTGGGAGCCTTGAAAATGATGGGTGTTATATTTGAATCTAAGCAAATGAACCACTTGTTTAAACAAAACTTGCCACTAAACTTCCCTCATTCATTCTACTGTGTTTTCCATGTGGATATAATTAGAACACTTCTGTCTGCACAAATTCACAGAGGTGGAGATGTGTATCTGCTTAGTAGTTTTGACAATAGGAATGGATGAGGAATTAAACAAATTGTATGTAAAAAAAAAAAAAAAAATACAATTATGGTAGACAACCTGAGTGATTTTCCAGAGTTTTGCATACGCATGTAATGCATTGTAAATGGAAGACAGAGGGGAAACAGACTTCACTTTAGAAATTAAGTGATTTTTCTGGTTGCCGTGTTTTCACATCCTTGTTCAGTAGTAACATCCTACAAGTTCACTACATTGACATATTCAGCATAGTTTCTGCTTATCTTTATGTACTGGGGAATATTTTTGCTTTACCTTTGTGTCTTTCATTATTTTAAAACCGTGGCACAAGATATTACAAAGTGTGACGGTGAGGGGGTAACCAGGCTCACAATAAAGGATTAAGCCCGTTTGGTTACCTCTGATCCATGTATTGGGATTCCAGATTGTCAGCTCTGGAGCCTAAGTTTTGTACATGCATAACCTGTAATGTGCGGTAATAAAGTATTTGATGTGTTTTTACTTTTCGTGGAGTGGCAGCAAGCAGAGATTGCTGTGGTATGAGTTTTAAGGGGGGTTTTGTGGAGAAAGTGTTGTCAGAATGTGCCTAGGTAGCTGGGGTCCAGAGTTGCTGGATACCCCAAAAATGTACCCGGGAATCATGAGTGATTCCTTGATACATGTACAGTGGCAGCTAATCTAAATCTATGCGGCTGCCTCAGCGTAAGTAAACCGCTCCCCGTTCAGACGCGGGCTTTTTTTATTTTATTTTCACGCCACAGGCGCCTCCATTGTTCAGCGTTAAAATTGAAATGGCCGGGACAAATGCGGTCAAGCTTTAGATTAAGCTTGGCCGCAGCAGTAGGCACATTGACTCGGCAATACCTCACCTTGAAAACGCTTTTGCGACTCATCAATAGGGGTTTCCTGCTTCAGCACACACCAGAAAGGTAAAAGGGGCATAGCGATGTGAGGTGTCCCTGAAACAGTCAAGGGGTCCCTAAGTTAATGGGGATACCCAGTAAATGCCCAGGTCACCCAGAACCAGTATAGGGGTTCTGAGGTGTGCCAACCATACATACTGTATAAGGTTGTGAGGGAATTCTTAGAATCCATACTAAGTCTATGCAATACTGTGTGTGGGGAATATGGCTAGTGAAAAATAAAGTGCAGCTTTTTATTCTATTTCCCATACCACAAAGACTTGGTTATTTAAAGTGTATACATATGCTTTGTGCACAGTAAATTAAATGGGTCTTTAAGAACCAATGTTCTGACAGGCCACTGGGGCTACCAGCTTGGTGCCAGTATGTCTGACAGGACATCGGAGATGAAAGCCACAAAGGATGTTTGAGGTGTCACCATTTGGGCAGGAGGGAAGAGCTTAAGTACCCACATCCTGGGATGAATGGAAGTTCTCTGAATTTCCATTTGCCCCACCAGACTTGGAGGAGCCCAACCCAGTGTGTGGCTTCTGAATAGCAAGTGGCTGAGGTGGCAACACTGCACATGCCCTTGGCAGATTCAGCACCTCCACTTGCCAGGCTTCACAAGACCAGCATCGCCCTGATTGGCTGGTTAGGAAACTCCCACGCCCGGATTGGCTGCAAGGTTTTGTGAATGAAACTCAGAAGTATTATAAACCCCTGAGTCAATTAGATTTGTAGATTTTAAGCACCAAGTCTAGCAAGTAAATTCAAGTCCTCTGGAGAGTGGGGAGCGGTGGCGTCTGGAATTGTAGGTCCCTGTCAGGGTAAGCTTTCAATTTAGAAGCCCCTGCACCTAGGAAAGTATAGTTTTCACACCCAGACCCCCAGTAAGTGTGTCTTTTCAAATGTAGTTTGTGTAACATTGTGTGTCTGCCTTTTCCTGTAAATACATTTACAATTTATTTCATTTACCTGTTTTGCTCAATGTATGATCCTGGTAAAAAAAAAAAGTGTAAATGCCTGGTCTCCAGTGACGCAAAGTTATTGTAATAATGTCCATATTTAATATAAGAAAAATGATGCCCAGATACTGTAGCATTATGGGTGTTCTAAATCATAATACAAAGTTTTAAGAGTAAAGCTTTGAGTCTCTATCTAGTCCTGTCTCAAATTGTTGGTTTATTAGTTAAATATGATTTGTTTTTAATGAGAATGTCAAAGGGTTAGATTACTATTAATCTGCATTTCCAAACTTGAACCACATAGTTACACACAAGTGTTAATAGTTGCAAGGACACAAAGTTGCCTGTATGGAAAACTTTAAGCATTTGTAAATAAGAGGATGAGCATACTGTGTACGACAGCTACATATTGACTACTGTTAATACATTTTCAAGTTGTTACCATTGAGCCCCTGTTTTTCCAGTCATTGTTTAATACGTTTGTAAGGATGGCAAACACATTGCATTCTGGGAATTCGTGACTGACAGAAATGCCAAATGTGTGAGACAAAGAAATACTGTAAGGGTTTTCTTCTTGTTTTCTCCTTGACAAAGTATCTGCGGGTGTGAAACACGTTGGATGAACACTTTTGCCTCTTCTTTTATTACATGGCTCTGGCTTAAATAAATAGATGTTTTTAATGCACCTCAGACTCTAGCCCTGAAGTTTTTTTTTATTGTGCACCACCATTTCTTCCCCCATTTTTCTTCTCGTAAGATAACAATAAAAGACCATTCCTCGCCTTCATTTAAGGCCTCTTTTTTTTTTCCTTTTTAAAAGGTACAAATAGTCAAAAACAAAATTATAATTCCAGGTGATGTATCGACATAAAGAGAATTTTGTTTCAAGGCACCAAACTCTTCCCCCCCCCGTTCCCCCCATTATGGCTGTGTCAAATGTATCAGTTTGTTACAATTGAGGCTCATTATAATATAAGCATCATGTAACATTAAATTCTCATTTTGCCCACATCCAAAGATAAAGAACACATACACAAATTGGAGTAAAAATACCATAATACACTCACGCTGAGAGACACGAGATGAGAATGATTCTTAGCAGATCAATTTTGCTCCAAAATCTCATAAATAATCCCCTTAGTTGTCCACATATTAATAAAAAGTTGGTCTTAAGAGAGCCATATTATTATGCATGCCTTACCATCAAAGGCTGGGAGTTACAAACTCTGTTAAATTGTAAATAGTTAATATCGCAACCAGTTTAAAAAGTGCCTTTTTACCATAATGTTGTAGTCTGTCATTTAAAGTACCAGCAAGACTCAAAAAGCATACTACTGTAAGAATTATGAAATAAAGGGGTTGTCAAAGATGATCCAGCAAACAAAATATTAAATTACTTAATTCTAAACATGATGAATAACAGTTCTAGATGACCTTCATCAGGTTCCTGTATAAAGTGACCCCAAGGGGCTCTATGTACTCGAAAGAAAGAAAAAGTGATGCAAAAACTAAACAAATGGGGGCACGGAAGTGCAATAATGAGATGAGGCGTGATATCAGTGTGTGCTCTTCATCTACCCCATAGCGGGGAGGAAACCACAAACGGAAACTCTAGAAAGTAATGTCACTAATCAGACAAGTCACGTGACGGTTTGCCCAGTAACTAAGTCTGTTTACCAGTAAGAATACAAAAAGAAACTCAAAAGTATATAAAATATGAATGTATAATAATAAAATCAGTACATACCCCATGCTTATCTTTCACCATTTATCATACTTATGATAGAGTGGAATGCACCATATTTGTGATAAATAACTAGCAATACACTATTACAGTAAATATTTGCTACTGTAATTCCATCTGCTGTAATTTGCGTATAACATAGATCAGAGGTGCGCAAACGTTTTCCCCGTGCCCCCTGTTTTCTCAAGCATTGCATAATACAGAGTAGACATATAGAACAAAGTTTTGTAACATACAGTGCTCCAATGTAACAGGTCACTGGTAAGATACACAATTAATTAGATAACTTGATTGAAGAAAATTCATAATGCAAGTAACCAAAATGTCATATTCTCTAGCCTCCTGTTCCCATGCTTGGCCACCGGGACTGCTGCCACTCTCAATGTCTGGTTCTAGCCTGCAGTACCTATACTTGCCCACCGGGAGTGCTGCTGCTAAACTAAGGAACATTCCAGACTCTGATACCTGACACCTCTGCACCTGTGCTCCACCTCCCAGCCTGCCTATATAAACCTCCCTTTCCTGTTCCTCTTTGCCTGTTTATACTAGGTTCCTGTGTTAACTGCTGTGCTAGCTATTGCTATCATCCTGTTCCAGTTTCCTCGTTGCCGACCTCTGCTTGTTTCCTGACTTCGCTCCCTGCTGTTCCTGCCACTGGGATCCACTTCAGCCGAAGTCCAATCCTTGACAGAATAAACAGGCCCTACCATGGATTCCGCCGGAACAGACCTGGCCCAGGCTCGGACACTGCAGGACTTACAACGTATCATGGTTGGTTTCCAAGAACAACAAGGACACCTTATCAAACGTCTTGGTCACGTGGAAGAACAGGATACCCTCCGGAAAGAACGGGATGCCCGCCAGGTAGAACGTGATGCCCGCTGGGAAGAATGTGTCATCCGCGCGGAAGGATGTGCCCTCCGCTCAGAGGAACGAGCTGCCGCCGCAGAAGCTGAAAACCGTGAACTACGTGCAGCTTTAATCACCGCATCTGTTCAAAAGACTCTGACTGTGCAAACCGCGCCCCGTGTAACCCTTCCGGAAAAATTTGGAGGAAAAAGACAATCTTTTCGGGATTTCCTTAATCAATGCAGACATGTGTTCAAGCTTCAGCCTACCATCTATAATACCAACGAAGCCCAGGTTGGACTGATCATAACCCTGCTCAAGGATGAGGCCCTTGCTTGGGTCTCCCCTATGTTAGAACAGGATAGCCCACTACTAAGGGACCTGGAGGAGTTCATCGATGCCATGAGTCTTATTTTTGATGACCCAAATCGTAGTGCAACTGCTGAGGCAACACTGAACAATCTTCGTCAAGGAAGACGCTCGGCAGCTGAGTACGCCGCTGAATTCCACAGATGGGTTAACGATACTGAGTGGAATGAGGCCGCGCAGAAATATCATTTTCGGCAGGGTCTCTCGGAGCAAGTTAAAGACGAACTAGCCCGGGTGGAGACCCCAGAGAGATTTCAGGACTTTGTCCGTTTATGCATCCAAATTGATCGCAGGCTTACGGAAAGACGATTGGAGAGACAGGGGTTCATGCCAAGCAACCCCGGGTTTAGAGATGTCAGTACCCCAAGACATTCCAGGGAGACTGAGGAGGAGCCGATGCAAGTAAATACACTGCGGGGACCCATCTCAACCGGGGAAAGGAATAGACGCCGAACAGAAGATCTCTGTTTATATTGCGGAAACGATGGGCACTATCTCGCTGATTGCCCAAACAAGTCCAGGCGGTCTTCTTTCCAGAGCCCTAGAAGAAATCAGCTGCACGCTATTTCAAAAACTGTTCTCTCTGCTTCTCAAAGGAAAGATAACCCTCCTTCGCTACACCCTCACCTCCTGGTCCCTATTATCATCGAGGAAGGAACACATCGTTTTTCAACCACAGTAATGGTCGACTCAGGGGCGGCAGGGAATTTTATGGACATAGAATTCGCCAAGAACAATTCGGTATCATTTGTAGCCAAGGAATCGCCAGAAAGGATGGAAGTCGTTGACGGTTCTCCCTTGAGCTCTGGACCTGTTACCCATGAAACCAGTAACTTAACACAGATCATGGAGCCCAATCACCAGGATAAGATTTCATTTGGTCTCATTCCATCACCTTTGTTTCCAGTGATTCTGGGAATTCCATGGCTCATGATCCATAACCCACTAATCGACTGGAAGACCAAGACACTCACGTTTCCCTCGGAGCACTGTCAGCTAGCCTGTCTACCTAAAACTCCTATACCAGAGTGTGTAGGAATACATAAGATTTCCTCGTCTCAAGAAAATCTTCTGCCGGCTCCTTACTCTGAGTTTTTAGATGTGTGTGACAAGAAGAACGCAGATACGCTTCCCCCACATCGCTCTTATGACTGTCCCATTGAATTATTACCGGGTGCTGCTATTCCGTTTGGAAGAATTTATTCCCTCTCAGAACCGGAATTGAAGGTCCTCATTGACTACCTACAGGAGAACCTATCAAAGGGTTTTATCCGACCCTCTACTTCTCCAGCAGGCGCTGAGCTCTTCTTTGTGGGAAAGAAAGACGGTTCTCTACCCCCCTGCATTGACTATCGGGAACTAAATAAGATAACGGTGAAGAACAGGTACCCATTACCTCTGATTCCTGAACTATTGGAAAGAATTCGGTCAGCCAAAATCTTTACCAAATTAGATCTCAGAGGAGCGTATAATTTGGTCCGCATTCGACCCGGTGACGAATGGAAAACAGCCTTCCGAACCCGTTATGGGCACTATGAATATCTGGTGATGCCTTTCGGACTCTGTAATGCCCCTGCTACCTTCCAGCATTTAATCAATGATGTCCTCCGAGAGTTATTGGACCAATTCGTAGTGGCATACCTGGATGACATCCTAGTCTTCTCAGATAACATTATGGATCACCAGAGACATGTCCGAATTGTCCTTGAGCGTCTCCGTAAGTACAAATTATACATCAAGTTAGAAAAATGCGAATTCGAAAAAACCAGCATGCAATTTCTTGATTACATCATCTCTCCCGAGGGTTTGAGTATGGACCCAGGCAAGATTAAAGCCGTGGTGGAATGGCCAATCCCTCGGAATGAAAAGGACATTCAGAGATTTGTGGGTTTTGCCAATTTCTATAGACGTTTTATTAAAAATTTCTCTGGCATTATTGCCCCAATCACCCAACTCACACGGAAGGAATTCCCCTTCAAATGGTCTCCTAAAGCGGATGCGGCATTCGAACAATTGAAGTCACTCTTCACATCTGCCCCTATCCTCATCCATCCAAATCCAGAATTACCATTCATCTTGGAAGTGGATGCATCCGACTCCGCTGTTGGTGCCATTCTGTCACAAAGAATTGGACCCAAGATGCTCCTTCATCCATGTGCCTTTTATTCATTCCAAATGTCAACAGCTGAACGAAATTATGACATCGGAAACAAAGAACTCTTGGCTATAAAAGCTGCATTCTCTGAGTGGAGACATCTACTGGAGGGGGCCAATCACCCAATTACGGTCTTTACGGATCACAGGAACTTAGAATTCATTCGATCCGCAAAGAGACTGTCTGTGCGACAAGCCAGGTGGGCTCTCTTCTTTGCAAGATTTCAGTTCCACATCTCCTACCGCCCTGGCTCCAAGAATGGAAAAGCCGACGCCTTGTCACGGTCCTTTCCTAATCCTAGTTCAGACAAAGAGCAAGAAGAAACTATTCTTCCAAAAAGAAATTTTTTGGGCGTCACATTCTCCGCCGATCTCCTCACACGAATAAAGGGAGCCTACTCAAATGACTCTTTTCTTAAAAACCCTCCTCCGGAAGCAGAACTATTTCTATGTGATGGTCTCTGGAACTATAAGGATCGTCTGTTCGTCCCTAAGGAGGTAAAATTAGAGGTGCTCCAATTAATGCACGACTCCCGACCCGCTGGTCACCCAGGTGTCCTCAAGACACAGGAACTGTTGTCTCGCTCTTTTTGGTGGCCTAAATTAGCACGAGATGTTAAAGACTATGTCCTCTCCTGTGAGACTTGTGCTAGGACCAAGAGCCCTCGAGCATCACCTGTGGGTTTACTGCAGCCCCTTCCGGTTCCAACTCGTCCTTGGGGGTCCATATCAATGGATTTTATTGTTGACCTGCCCCGATCAAGTGGACATAATACCATCCTGGTAGTGGTGGATCGACTTACAAAGATGGCTCACTTCATTGCAGCACTGAATCTTCCTTCTGCAGACCAGACAGCCAAGTTGATTGTGAAAAAGGTGTTTCGGCTTCACGGGGCTCCTGATGAGATCATATCCGATAGAGGGGTACAATTCACTTCAAAATTTTGGAGGACCTTCTGTTCCTCTCTAGGAATTCGTTTAAATTTATCGTCTGGCTATCATCCACAATCCAATGGCCAGACAGAAAGGACCAATCAGACTTTGGAACAATACTTACGATGTTTTGTTTGTCATATCCAGGATGACTGGATTGATTTCCTACCATTAACTGAGTTTTCTTACAACAATTCACATCATTCTTCGACTCAGAAGAGCCCCTTTTTCTCAAATTATGGATTTCATCCAACCTTTATTCCTCGTTTTCCATCTTCGGGCCCCATTCCGGCAGTTACAGAGAAACTGGAGACTCTGCGAGACATCCAGGAGACCCTCAAAGAGACACTTCGTGAGACTCAAGTAAAGTACCAAAGAGCAGCAGACCAACACCGCAGACCCTCCCCAGAATTTCAAGTCGGAGATAAAGTCTGGCTTTCTACAAGAAATCTACGTCTAAAGGTTCCAACCATTAAATTGGGCCAAAAATACATCGGGCCATTTCGCATCTCAGCACTAATAAATCCAGTGTCCTTCAGATTAGAGCTTCCTGAGACCATCAAAATACACCCTGTGTTTCATTCTTCTCTGCTGAAACCTTTCCGTGAGAATCCGTTTCCTGGACGGAGACTTCCTCCCCCTGAACCCGTCCTCGTGGATAACGAAGAGGAATTCATTGTGGAGAGAATTTTGGATTCCAGGTTACACCGAGGGAAACTACAGTACCTGGTATACTGGGGGGGCTATGGCCCAGAGGAAAGGTCTTGGGAACCCAAAGATTTTGTACATGCTCCGCGACTAGTCAAAGCTTTTCACCGGAGATATCCAGACAAGCCTAGCAAGGATCGTCCAGAGAACGCTCTTGGGAGGGGGGAGTAATGTCATATTCTCTAGCCTGCTGTTCCCATGCTTGGCCACCGGGACTGCTGCCACTCTCAATGTCTGGTTCTAGCCTGCAGTACCTATACTTGCCCACCGGGAGTGCTGCTGCTAAACTAAGGAACATTCCAGACTCTGATACCTGACACCTCTGCACCTGTGCTCCACCTCCCAGCCTGCCTATATAAACCTCCCTTTCCTGTTCCTCTTTGCCTGTTTATACTAGGTTCCTGTGTTAACTGCTGTGCTAGCTATTGCTATCATCCTGTTCCAGTTTCCTCGTTGCCGACCTGACGAAGCTTATTGCGAAACATGTTGTTCCCTGCCGGAGCTCATTGAGAGAGGGACCCAGCACACTACAGGACATCCGGTGCAGATCCCCTCTTCCGGTTCCACTGCCGGACGCGCCAGTGGGAACAAGAACGGAGGAGGAGACCGTGCATGAGTGTACCGAGCGGCTGAGGCTGGGCCATTTTATCTGACATCAAGTGTGAGTGTAGTCCTTGTGTTTGCTTTATTTCATTTTTATTTCATTGTGTCTTATTTTATTGTATTTCATTGTGTCATAGATTGTTCTATACATTTTATGGTTCACCACATGTTTGCATTTCATATGCTTATGTCTCCACTGTATACCCATTAAAGACCTTTTTTATTGTTGTTAACCCTTGTTGGCATACACTCCTTTTGGTCATCTGGGAAACGGGGAGAGGAGACACTCACACACTACACCCATCGGGGGATAATTCTGCTGAGACAACCCAGACACCATCCATACAGGACATCACCCTCTGAGGACAAGGACTCACATCAGGCCGTGTGAGTTTTATGTATATTGAGACTTCAGCATATGAGTCTGTAATAAATCCACTACAGTCAGCGTTGAGGGAGAGACACCACACAAGCCCGTGTGAGTCACTGAATCCATAATTTTATGTATTCTTTGATTAGTTAAAGTGGAAAACCAATTATCAACCCCTCCAGCATTATCCTCCTCCTTGCTTCCACCCCCTGCCCTTCCCCCTTCCCCACCCCCCCCCTCTTCCCCCATCCCCCACCCCCCCCCCCTCTTCCCCCATCCCCCCCCCTCTTCCCCCATCCCCCACATGTGTATCTAATACACTGAGATTTTAATTCTTTTTTATCCATATTTCATTCGGTTCCATCGACATCGGGAGGCCCATGAGGTTTGCGCTGACTATCTTCACACTACATCTAGCCTGCAGTACCTATACTTGCCCACCGGGAGTGCTGCTGCTAAACTAAGGAACATTCCAGACTCTGATACCTGACACCTCTGCACCTGTGCTCCACCTCCCAGCCTGCCTATATAAACCTCCCTTTCCTTTTCCTCTTTGCCTGTTTATACTGGTTCCTTAGCTTCTGCAAGGTTCCTGTGTTTACTGTGATGCTAGCTATTGCTATCATCCTGTTCCAGTTTCCTCGTTGCCGACCTCTGCTTGTTTCCTGACTTCGCTACCTGCCGCCTGCCTCGGACCCCTGCTTGTTTCCTGACTTCGCTCCCGGCTGTTCCTGCCACTGGGATCCACTTCAGCCGAAGTCCAATCCTTGATACAAAGTATCAGTGAGTGCTGTAAAAAAACACAGGTATGCACTTGTGTAATGAGAAGCATATTTAAATCCTGGTAGTTGGTATAGATGGGGGGTATAAAGCAGCTCCCACTAATTTCACTTCCTATTAGGACTGCGTCTCAAAGGCAGAAATCAGCCCTGTGTGTAATATCCCAGCAGCAACCAAACATAAGTCAATGGTAGGGGGTTACTTACAGATGGTGTCCTGTTGTTTCTCCGTGGGCATGCATCACGCGGTGTAATCGGATAGATGATCCCAGCAGGGAAGAGAAAGCGGAGCACAGCCGCGCACACGAGGGGTTAATCCAGGACTACAGCAGGTCTGTTGAAAAACTCATTAATGGATATGCGACAACATGGTGCAGACAGGTAAAAATAGTTCCTCTTAAGCGTTTCACGCCATAGACGGCGCTTCGTCAGATGACGAAAGGATCCGTGAGTCACGCCTCACTCGGCGTGCTCCGGCTTACCTCGGCCCACGACCAGGTGCTCCGGTTCCTTCGCTCCCTGCTACACATCAGCTGGAACAGAGTGGATAAGGGAAACTCCCTTAATCGGGTGCTCAATATACCTCCAGTGCTACCATATGTAGGCGTATAGTAATAACATTTAGAGCAGGGTTACCATCCTCCTTTGCAATGACACCAGCAACTCAAATCCATAAAGAGAGAAAAAACCATAAAGCAACCACAGTCCATTCATTGAGGGGAGAAGGCCATCTAACCTATCCGGGGAGTATAAAACTCCACCCGGCGGTCCCTCTATGGGTGGGCTAATAATAATCTCCCGTAGTCTCAAAAATGTAGCAATATGTACTCACTCTTCCAGTCTGTGCTCTGCTGCGCTTCTCTCGCTGGAATTGGCTGGATGGCCCCTGCTCCGTAGCGTGCCTCAGTCCCAATGGTAAGACAATGAATAGTAGAGTGATCAGATGAGCACTGCTGTTTGAATAGGCGGGAGGCAAGGTGCTGTAAAAATAACTTTATTCCAGCATATCAGCCAAATTTAAAAACCACATGAGGAGGATCCTCTGACGCGTTTCGTCCTTATGGGACTTTATCGAAGGAAACGCGTAGGGTCACATGGTACAGGAAACTACGGTGGCCAAGCAGCTCAAGCTCAAGCTCCAGAGCACAGACGTCAGTTCCTGCATCCTGCTACTTGATCGGTGGGTGATTGAATACAGCCAGAAACATCTACCTTCCCTGCAGAGGAGAAAGCTTGCACCGGCAGCATATCCCACAGCAGGGCTGATTCACAGCAGCTACATTTGTATGCAGATGGAAGACTTCTGAAACCTGGACGTCAGCGTTGTGCATGGGCTTGTCCCATAAATTGCTTATTTTAAACTGACAAAGTGTGAGTTGGCAATCGTCTGTTCATGATAATTAAAACCTTTTAAATCTGAATTTACACTAGGATCGGGCGCTTTTTCTTTCTTCTTTTTTTCTTATATATTTATATATCTGTATCTTACATGGCTTTGTCTGAACAAATGGCAAGATGCCAGGTTAAACATTTTTTCAAAGATTCAATTAACACCTCAATGAGACCTCTCCCTTTGTTTACTCTATGCGTGACAAAGATCCGATGAACAATTCAATGAGACCTCTCACTGGAGGAGAGTTAGGAAGAGGTGTATAATGTGAGGAGGATACAGAGGGGATGTCTTGATGAATGGAATCCCCCTTTGTCTTGAAATAGTCAGCAAAGTCCTGAGGTGAAATGGAGGAAGAAAAACAGGTAACAGATGGTAGTCTGAGTAGAGCGTCAATGACAGAGAAGAGTCGGCATTGGCTAGACTTGTGCGTGTTGATTAGTGGAGAAAAGCAGGTTTGTTTAGCCTATGAGAGGGCAGAGTTGAAACAGGATAGGATACATTTGTAATTGTAAGGGAGTGAAGAGGTTAACTCCCTTTCCAGAATTCACAGGTGTCGGATTTCATACCTGAACAGGAAAGTGTGGACAATGAACTCCAGATTAAGCAGGCATAAAAGGTAGGAAGGTCTCAGACAGAGAGAGAAAGGGAAACTTCTCCAAGCCAGGAGAGAGGCTGGCTGCTAGGACTGAAGGAAGCAGGCCTGTGGGGTCCAGCTGGGAATCACAAACAGGATAAAGATTGCTCCCTAGAACCGGTGTTCCTGATTGCGGTTGGTGCTACACTGAGACCCTGGGATAGCAATTCCCTACATCAAATAAGACTTTCTATATTGTTCTCTGTCTTACTAATATTGTGGTTATAAGTTTGGACTGGTAAATGGCTTTTCCAGCAAGTCAGATAGAAAGGGCGGAGAAATGTTTATTTAGTTTCCCTAACGGGAATAGGATTTGATTTTATAATGTTGTGTTTTGCCTTAAAGGGTCAGTAGCCCTATTGTTTGGTTGCTGTTTTGTGGTTAATAAACCAATCCAGTTAAGCGGAACCCTCTGTCTATGTGCCTAACTGCCCTCGCCAACAGGCCGCTCCGTAACACTAATGAAGAATGTCTGCGAGAGTGTCAGATTCCTCCAGAGGCGTTCAGAGGAATGAGTGCAGGAACGCAGCATGCGTGTGTGGCAAGTTTGATATTGTATAGGGTTAGAAGGGTAAGAAGGACAGAGAGAAAGCATGGCATGTAAATTAAAGAAGAGGATAGGGCATGGTTGTAGTTCATGACCAGTTTGTCAGAGTCTGGAGTAGAGAGTGAAGGAGGAGCACAATGTGAAATCAAAATCTGGCAGGTTAATAGAACGCAGGTCTCTGCAGAAATGAGGGTTAGATGGAGGAGGAGAAGTAAAAGAGAGAAAATTAGATGAGATGATGATCAAGGAGAGGAAAGGGTGATATATTGAAATCGGATAGAGAAAAGTTTTTTTTAATGAAAACCAGGTCTAGCTAGTGGCCATCCTTGTAGGTGCTGACAGTTGTCCATTGATGTGATTTACCACTATCACAGCCAATGGTCATCCAAATAAAAAAAAACAACCACCAAAAATATCCAATTGTACCAATACAATCACCAAATAAACAACAATAAACATGTAAATACAACAAAATTACCAGTAATCAATAAAGCAAATAACAAATAAGCACCAGAATTAAAAATTCCAACCCACAAAAAACATCAATTAATAAAAGTATTTCAACTTTATACTTATTACCGTATATTCTGTCAATTGGATGTTGCATTGGGCACCCCTGTCTTTTGTTGTATACATTTGCCATGCCCAGTAGGACTCTTTTTTGTCATAAATATATATTCATGATGTGGTGGGTGTAGGAGCCTGAGCTAGCTGGGAATGTGTATTAATCAATTTCTGACTGGTAACAGTTGTAGTGGTGGTAGGTGGCCCCTCCCCCAGAGCTCACTCCTCCTCACCTTTTTAACTTGGGAGGTCTTTCACTTTGCTGCAAGAACAGGACCTACTAATGTTCTTTCCCCTCACACAGAGGTAAAAGGAAGGGTTCTGTAAAGATCCGCGCTGCGGGTACACCCGCTTCCAGCTCTTCCTAACCTGGTCTCCGTGCCACCCAGGCTCCCCGGCGGCGTGCCTCACTCCTCACGGCCCCCTCCACAGCCGCACCCGCACTTCCGGGTTGCGCGCGTCACCCTTACCGGCGCACGCGGACCCAGGCTGCTATTTGCTGGCGCAATGCACCTGACTCCACCTCCTCTGCGGCTGCGCGTGCATTGCGCGCTTCTCTGCCCATGCTCCAGCAGCTCAACCCCCCAGGCATGTCTCCCCTATCGGATCCTTCCCCGGGCTGCTCCTCTGCACCTCCCCTTGCTCTGGTAGGTCCCAGCCTCCCAGACACTTCTCCCCTATCAGGTCCCCTCTCGGGCCGCTCCTCCGCTCCTCCCTTGCCCTGATAGGTCCAGCCTCCCAGGCACTCCTCCCCTATCAGGTCCACCCTCGGGCCACTCCTCCGTCCCTCCCCTTCCTCTGATAGGTCCTACCCCCATATTTAGTCCCACCTCACCATTACCTCCTTGCTCTGCATAGCTTCTTTACCTTGGTGCTGTCTGCTGTTGCCTGGCCCCTTTTGTCTTTCAGTTCCCGTTCCTGTCCCTGGATATTCTGCTGACCTCCCTGGATCTTGACCCTTGGCTTTGGCCTTCGTTTACGCTGCTCTCTGGTACCCCTTGGATTGGCTTTGGACTTTACTACCCTGCAGACTTCTATATCCCCTGGACACGGCATACGGACAATCTACTACACTGCTCTCTCCATCCCATGACCACTGGCTTTCGGACACTCTACTACGCTGCTCTCTCCATCCCATGACCACTGGCTTACGGACTTTACCTTTCTACGCTGGAGTTGTCAAGTACGGTAAAACTAACTACACTGGCGACACACTTTATTCGAGCTCGGCTAGTCCCACGAATTCGGGTATACCCGGGTGTATTGAGGTTTGTGACTGTTTTCTGCCCGAGTGCATTGGGTTATTTTCCAGGCAGGGATTGAAGCATTTTATTCCCGCTGGCTGCAATACTGCACAGTATATATATATATATACTGCATTACAATTCATGAATTTATGCCATCTGGTAGACACGCGAAGCATTGCAGCCTATTAAATCCTAATCATTATCATTTAACAGATCAGCCGCCCGTCAGCCAGGCATGAACCCAGGCTGGGAAGGCAAACACAACGGGGCTTGTCAGAGGTGAGGAGCGGCGCATTCCAGGTATCTGCCAGGTACATACTGGGTATTTGCTCGAATAAAGTGTGTCGGTGCAGTATCCTTGTTACCAGGACCACCTACGCCTCTTCCACACTCTGGCCGTGCCCTCGTTTACTGCTAGGTGTGTGGTATTACTCCTTTCCACCTCAGTCCCGGGGTCTCGTCTGGCTTGTGGGCAGGCCAAGCGTTACATTATTCAGAGCCAATCAGACCCAGACCCCCCTGAGGTGGAAGATACCCTAACCACCATCTCCAACCACTTTACCTTCTTGGACAAGCAGGTCACTGCCCTTAACCAACAGGTCTCTACCTTAAACGTCCAGATTCCCCAGCTTAATGTCTCCAGTTCCGTTATCTCTCCCGCTGTCTCCTGTGAAGGGACCGGGTCTCCGGAGTTGCGTATCCCTACCCCCAGTAAATACGCGGGAGACCCGCTTGCATGCCGAGGGTTTTTAAATCAGTGTGAGATTCAATTCAAACTGTCACCCTCTCTCTTCCCCACGGATCGTACTAAGGTAGCTTATGTTTTTTCCCTTCTCACCGGGGACGCCTTGGCCTGGGCTTCACCAATCTGGGAGCTGAAACCTGAACTCACTTACAACTTCCCTAACTTTAAAAGAGAATTTCGTTTAGTCTTTGACACCCCTGGACATAGAGAAATGGCTGCTTCCTCCTTGTTCCACATTTCGCAGGGTCGGAGATCAGTGGCTCGTTACGCACTGGAGTTCCGGACTATCGCGGCTGAGACTGATTGGAACGATGGGTCACTTTCCGCGGCCTTTTAGCAAGGACTCTCGGAATCCTTAAAGGATGAGCTGGCGGCTCGTGAGAGGCCCTCTTCATTGGAGTCCCTAATCGCTTTATGCATCATGGTTGATCTAAGACTTCTGGAGAGGCGGACTGAACGTCAACGTCCTCGTATTTCTGTTCCCATGTCTTCTAATTCCAGGTCTCCTGCTCTTGTTCTACAAACATTGGATGCTCCGGAACCCATGCAACTGGGCAGTCATCAACTTCCTTCGATGGAGCGTTTACGTCGGAGAAACGAGGGCCTGTGCTTCTATTGTGGATCCCCTGGGCACATCCTGCCACGTTGCCCTTTGAGGCCGGGAAACGCCAACGCCCAGTGAGGTATGCAGGAATCTCACTGGGTACCATCTCTTCTTTTCCCTCTCCTGTACAGGGCCATCCCAAACGCATCTTACTGCCTGTCTTCCTCAAGTACGCCAGCATTCAAACCCACGCTCTGGCCTTCCTCGATTCTGGATCCGGAGAGAATTTCATAAATCAGGCTTTTGCTATCCGGCACAACATTCCACTCCGGAAGAAGACCTTTCCGGTCGGATTGGAGGCTATCGATGGTCGACCCCTGCAGCCAGCCTTTATTTCTTTGGAGACACTTCCCATTGAACTTTCTATGAATGATGGACATTTTGAACTCATTTCTTTTGATGTCATCCATCCCCCTTCTGTTCAAATCATCCTTGGCTTACCATGGCTGCAACTACACAATCCCATCACCGATTGGACTGCGGAGTTCCCCGTACAATGGAGATCCTCCCAGGTGGATTCATCCTCTTCGTCCGCTGCGGTATTGGCTGTCTTGGAAACCATTCCCCCGCAAAACACCACCCTACCGGATGTCTATTCGGAGTTCATGGATGTTTTCAGTAAGTACAAATCCGAAGAGCTTCCCCCTCATCGCCGGTTCGACTGCCCGATTGACTTTATTCCGGGTGCTCCTTTTCCCAAAGCCAGGTCATATCCATTATCCCTGCCTGAGACGGAGGCCATGTCCCAGTATATTACAGAAAATCTTCAAAAAGGCTTCATCCGGAAATCCACTTCTCCCGCCGGAGCAGGATTCTTTTTTGTAAAAAAGAAAGATGGGACGCTCTGTCCGTGCATCGATTTCCGTGGCCTAAACAAGATTACTATCAAGAATCGCTGCCCTTTGCCTCTTATCCCGGAACTCTTCGATAGGCTGCAAGGCGCAACAATCTTCTCTAAACTTGATCTACGGGGGGCATATAACCTGATTCGCATCCGCAGCGGTGACGAGTGGAAGACCGCGTTCAACACGCGCAAGCGGTCACTATGAGTACCTGGTGATGCCGTTTGGGTTGTGCAATGCCCCTGCAGTCTTCCAAGACTTTATGAATGAGGTTTTTCGTGATCTATTGAATTCTTTTGTGATTATCTACTTGGATGATATCCTTATTTTTTCCAAAACTCTTGAGGAACACATTCTCCATACCAAGATGGTGCTCTCTCATTTACGGGCCAACAAGTTCTATGCCAACATGGAGAAGTGTGTCTTTCACCAATCCTCAACTACCTTCCTGGGATACATTGTCTCGGATCAAGGGTTCACCATGGATATGGAGAAGCTCAATTCTGTACTAGAATGGCCACAACCTAACTCTATAAAGGCGATTCAGCGTTTTCTCGGTTTTGCAAATTATTATAGGAAAGTTATTGCTGGTTTTTCTACCTTGGTTGCACCCACTACAGCCGTTACCAAAAAAGGGTCCGACCCTTCCTCTTGGCCATTGGAGGCACTCGGGCCTTTGAGTCTCTTAAAAGAGCCTTTGTCTCAGCTCCCATTCTAGGACATCCCATCTCCACCCTCCCCTTTACCTTGGACTTTACTACCCTGCAGACTTCTATATCCCCTGGACACGGCATACGGACACTCTACTACACTGCTCTCTCCATCCCACGACCACTGGCTTTCGGAGTTGACGCCTCTGGGAGCCGGTGCAGTTCTCTCTCAAAGAACCACCCCTGAAGATAAACTATACCCCTGTGGGTTTTTTTCTAAAAAAAATTCTTCAGCAGGAAGAAATTACGACGTGGGGAATAGGGAATTGTTGGCCATCAAAATGGCATTAAAAGAGTGGAGACATCTTCTGAAAGGAACCAAGGAACCCATTCTGATCCTGACAGACCACAAAAATCTTTCTTACATTGAAGGTGCTCATCGTCTTGGGCCTCGTCAAGCTCGTTGGGCGTTGTTCTTCTCAAGGTTTAATTTTATCATCTCTTATATTCCTGGAACTAAGAATATCAAAGCGGATGCATTGTCCAGTCAGTTTAGAACTGAGGAGAAGTCACAGAAAGTCCCAGAGAGTATTCTGTCCCCCCAATTGTTTATCTCAGCCATTCTGGATAAGATTTTGGAGTCTCAAGCACTGGTCCCCGAAGGGCTTGAAGTTCCTGATAGTCGTCTTTACGCAGCCCCACGTTTTTATCTCAAAATTCTTGAATGGGGTCATTCCTCCAGATCTGCCGGCCATCCAGGTTTTAAGAAGACTTCTGATCTGATTCGGCGAACCTTCTGGTGTTAAAGGACATTAGAGCTTTCACCTCCTCTTATCCAGTCTGCGCACAAAATAAATCTGTCCGTCAAAAGCCTTCTGGTCTTCTACAACGCCTCCCGGTCCTGGACCGTCCTTGGAGTTACATTGCTATGGACTTCATCGTGGATCTTCCCCCATCTAATGGTATGACTACTATTCTTGTTATTGTCGACAGATTCTCCAAGCAAGCTCATTTTATTCCCCTTAAGGGTCTACCCAATTCCAGTACTTTGGCGGATATTTTCGTAAAAGAAATTTTTCGTATTCACGGCGTCCCGTGGTCCATTGTCTCGAATCGTGGTACGCAATTTGTTTCTAAATTCTGACGTGCATTTTCCCAGAGGTTGGGCATTTCTCTCCTTTTTTCCTCAGGCTATCACCCCCAAACAAATGCACAGACTGAACGCATGAACCAGTCCCTCGAAGAGTATTTGCGCTGTTTTTCTTCCGATTCTCAGGATAATTGGGCAGAGTTACTTCCTTGGTCAGAATTTGCGATTAACTCTCTCAAAAATGAGTCCACTCAAGAATCAAAGTTTTTTGTAAACTACGGATTTCATCCTACCCGTCTTCCCATGTATTCTCCCAGGTCAGGAGTTCCTGCAGCTGATGATAGGGTATCCACCTTACAGGGGTCTTGGAGGATAATTCAAACAGTGTTACAGGAGTCCATGCTAAGACAGAAGAGACAAGCAGATAGGCTTCGTCGGGAGGCCAATAAGTTTGCACCGGGAGACAAGGTCTGGCTTTCACCAAAAAATATCAAACTGAAGGCTCCAACCCCTAAACTATCTCCCAGGTTTCTGGGTCCCTTCTATTCTGAGACAAATCAATCCTGTGGCCTATCAGCTTAGCTTGCCTCCCTCAATGAAAATCTCTCCCATCTTCCATGTTTCACTCTTGAAACCATTTATTCAAGGCAAGCAATTCGCTCATCCTTCTCTTCGGCCTCCTTCCCCCATTGTACCTGGACAACAGGAGTTCGAAATCCAGTCCATCATTGACTCTCGCATCTATAGGGGCAAGCTCCAATTTTTTGTCCACTGGAAGGGATACGGACCTCAGGATCGTTTTTGGGTCTCGCATGCAGATCTTCACGCCCCGTCCCTTCTCAAACGGTTCCACCAAAAGTTTCCCCTCAGACCTTGTATGGTTCGTCTGGAGTCCGACCCTTGAGGGGGGGGTACTGTATGTATCCGTGCTGCGGGTACACCCGCTTCCAGCGTTTCCTTACCTGGTCTCCGTGCCGTGCAAGATTCCCGGAGGCGTGCCTCACTCCTCACGGCCCCCTCCACGGCCGCTCCCGCACTTCCAGGTCGCACGCGTCACCCTTACCGGCGCACGCGGACCCAGGCTGCTATTTGCTGGCGCCATGCGCCTGACTCCACCTCCTCTGCGGCTGCGCGTGCATTGCGCGCTTCTCTGCCCCTGCTCCAGCAGCTCCACCCCCCAGGCACATCTCCCCTATCGGATCCTTCCCCGGGCTGCGCGTCCGCTCCTCCCCTTGCTCTGGTAGGTCCCAGCCTCCCAGATACTTCTCCCCTATCAGGTCCTCTCTCTGGCCACTCCTCCGCTCCTCCCATCGCCCTGATAGGTCCCAGCCTCCCAGGCACTTCTACCCTTCCAGGTCTTCCCTCAGGCCGCTCCTCCATTCCTCCCCTCACTCTAATAGGTTCCAGCCTCCCAGGCACTACTCCCCTATCAGGTCCTCCCTCAGGCCACTCCTCCGTCCCTCCCCTTCCTCTGATAGGTCCCAGCCCCCTATTTAGTCTCCCCTCACCAGTACCTCCTTTCTCTGCATAGCTTTTGTACCTTGGTGCTGTCTGCTGTTGCCTGGCCCCTTTTGTCTTTCAGTTCCCGTTCCTGTCCCTGGATATTCTGCTGACCTCCCTGGATCTTGACCCTTGGTTTTGGACATTGTTTATGCTGCTCTCTGGTACCCCTTGGATTGGCTTTGGACTTTACTACCCTGCAGACTTCTATATCCCCTGGACACGGCATACGGACACTCTACTACACTGCTCTCTCCATCCCACGACCACTGGCTTACGGACACTCTACTACGCTGCTCTCTCCATCCCACGACCACTGGCTTTCGGACACTCTACTACGCTGCTCTGTCCATCCCACGACCACTGGCTTACGGACTTTACCTTTCTACGCTGGAGTTTTCAAGTACGGTAAAACTAACTATCTTTGTTACCAGGACCACCTACGCCACTTCCACACTCCAGGCATTGCCCCCTGTTTACTGCTAGGTGTGTGGTATTACTCCTTTCCACCTCAGTCCCGGGGTCTCGTCTGGCTTGTGGGTAGGCCAAGCATTACAGGTTCACAGTGTAGTGTAGGATTTGCATTTTTGGTTATACCTTGACGTTTGGTATGCAGGCTTACGACACTTTGGCCAAAGGGTTAAACTAAATAACCAAGTAATTATTATTATTTTTGAAGTATTTAAACTTTATACTTATTACCATATGTTTTGTCAATTGGATGTAGCATTGGGCACCCCTATCTTTTGTTGTAATTAATAAAAGAAAACTCAAAATAAACACCATTATTAAAAAACAGTAACAGAAATAAACAATTGAAACCTCACCGATATTGCCCATTGATTGCCAATGTATTTATGTATGCCCCTTTATGGAAAATGCTTGCTTTTGTGTCTTTAAAATGTATTTTGGTTCTTTGCTTTTAATAATGTCAGCTATTTATTTTGTGTTTTAATTTTTGTGGTGTTTTCAATTGTTTATTTCTGTTACTTTTTTGTTTGCTTTTTAATTGTGGTTTATTTTTGGTCTTTTGCTTTTTAATAATGGTGTTTATTTGGAGTTTTCTTTTATTTATTTTAATTGTTAATTCTGGTGTTTATTTGTATTTGCTGGTAATTTTGTGGTGTTTACTTGTTTATTATTGTTTATTTGGTGATTGGTTTGATTGCATTAGATATTGTTTGTTGTTGTTTATTTTTTAGGTTGACCATTGACTGCCATAGTGTTAAATCATGCTTCCCGAGTTACAGACCCCAGTATGGGGCATCGGGTGCTGGTATCGCCACCATTTTTAAATTGTCCACGTCACGTGACCGTGGGATTTAAATACTGGAGGAGATACCGGCACCCCATTATGTGGCCTGTATCTCTGGAAGCAGGGGGACCCCGAGGTTGAAATCAATGCGATTCATCTCATGAGAACCCCTGCTCACGCATAGTATTAATAAAAATTACATTAAGCAATTTCATTACCTTAACGGATAGCGGCTTCGGTAATGAATTTTTAAAATTGTTATTAATAATAATAATAGCATTTTCTTGTATAGCGCTGCTAGTTTTACGTAGTGCTTTTACAGAGACATTTTGCAGGCACATGTCCCTGCCCCATGGAGATTACAATCTATTTTTTGGTTTCAGTCTCGGGAACCCCCTACTTCCCGAGATACAGGGCCTGTTATGGGGTGCCGTTATCCCCCTGCAGGATTTAAATTCCCCGGTCACGTGATGCGGGAGATTTTAAATCACAGGGAATACCGGCACCCCAAAACGGGGCATGTATCTTGGGACGTAGGGGGTCCCCGAAGCTGAAACCAATGCGGTTTAGCTCATGTACACTATTATTAAAATCAATATTTTTACTGCATGATCGCCTGCAAGAGCAATCCATGGAGACGCAGACGTCTCCATGCAGCTCTTCCAGGCTGCAATCTTTTCTATCAGTTATCGAGCTACAGGATTTATAGCGCCATAGCACTGATACAAAAAACAGGCCAGATGATTTTTTTTATCGGCCTTAAAAAAATAGCCTTCAATAGCGCGATAAAAAATGTATAGCCGGGCACAAATGCACTGATTTTATCACTGCTTTGTGAATCTGCCCCATAGAGTAGAGGATTAAAGTTCCAAAGAGACAATAGTCAAGTTGCTTAAAACACTAATTCTTCTCTATGTCTCAACACTGACAATTTGTACGAGGTGTAAGTGTTGGTTAGGTCAGAACTTTACTATACCTGCACTTGCTCGGACAACAGAGTTAGAACAGACAGAACCACTAATGACAGTGATGTCTTTGGACACTACTGCATGTATTTCAAGGCAGGGCACAACTGGCCTTCTAGACCCTGCTTATGAAATATGACATAGCATCACCTAGTAAATATTGGGTTTTCTGTCTTGAATGCTATTGCACAAAAATACCTATAGTATGTCTTCGATTCATATTGGTTTATTAAACGGTATCATAACAAAGAGAATATTATACTTATGAAATAATAATAAATAAAAATGTTATGAAACGATCAGGCAAATCTGTGAAAAGTATTCCCCAGTTTTTGCAGCAACAATTGCCTACATTTGAGTATAAACACTATTTACGTGTGTAATGGTATAGAAATAGAATTTATTTATATAAGCCTGTTAAGCCTCACATCTTTGGGGTGTTATGCAATATGCTGTGATAGCATCTTCTCCTTGTCAATTATGTTTTTTGGGGCAGCAGTCAGCATATTGAATACAGAATATGGATGAGCCGTTGAGTGAGTCTAACTGATCTGAAGTCTCACTACTTTATAGGATTACTGTTATAAATCAGAACTTCCCTCTTTTGGTTCTCAGCCCTAGTCTAAGTCTATAGACCGGTTACATTAAACTCCATTAAAGTGGAGTAAATATCACACCCACCAATTCATTTTCTTTAAAATTACACTTGTTATTGCCTCAATTTTAAAAAATTGGAGAAAGAAAGAATCCCTATATTGTGGCACTTCGAGAAAAATCACCCTAGTTAAAACTTAATATTTATTAGATAATTTAAAATAAAACTGTTTGGAAAAACCACAGGTGCAGGACAAAAAGCTAAATAAAACAAATTAAAAGAACGGAGAGGTGTGGTGAAAGTACTAATAAAGCAGTATTTGATATACCTTCTTATTAAACTTAATTTAACCCTTTAATTGTGTATGGGTAGCCTGTCTGTATCCTGAGTGAGTTGGGGTAGTTAAGATACTGTTATATCTCAGATCCCTTATAACCAATCGTGTAAAAGATATAGATTGGATAGGATGTATTACACACAATCTCAGTGGAACATGTCACTGGTGAAGAGGTATTAGTGTAAGGTTAAGCTTGGCTAAATATAGTTGGTTGCTGATGTACTGTAGAGCATATTTATACACAGTTTTATTTTAAATTATCTAATAAATATTAAGTTTTAACTAGGGTGATTTTTCTCAAAGTGCCACAATATAGGGATTCTTACTTTCTCCAATTTGTCAATACCCCATTCCCTGTGAGCACCACCCTCCCTTCACTGTTTGGTTCTCTTCTCCCTCTATATATGTTTGAGCAGGGTAGCATCTGCAGTATCTACTATATGCAGGTTTCTCTCTATATACATGCCTCAATTTTAAGTTTACATTTACTACGCTAAGGTAACCAAGGGTTTAACCCACCCACTACTCCCTAGGGAGGCCTAACCACCCTCCCTGGAGCAACTACCCCCTACCCACACAACAAACATACCACCACACCCCTATAATGCCCAAGATCCCTATTAGCCACCACCATTCAAAATACATTTTAAATATAAAACCACTGATAGTCACTGCCACATTGGCAATAAATAGTAACCTATAATACAAAAAAAAATGTGAACTATATTAAAATACATTAATAATTCTCGTCATTACCTTAGTGACTACCCTTCTCGACTCCTCCCGCAGATCTAAACTTCAGGCCGATCACCGCCATCATCCTGTGCCCAGGTACAGGCCAGGGGATTTGGTATGGCTCTTCTCTAAAAATATCCACTTAAAGGTACCATCCCCAAAATTAGCACCTAAATTCCTGGGTCCTTTTCTTATTTTAGAACAGATCAATCCTGTGGCATTTCGCCTCCAGCTACCACACAGTATGAAGATCCCCAATGTTTTTCATGTTTCTCTCTTAAAACCTTTCGTCACCAGTCACTTCTTCCCGGACCAGACTCGCAAGCCGGATCCAGTTACCATCCAAAATAACAAAGAGTATGAGGTTCAATCTCTATTGGATTCCCGCGTGTTCAGGGGTCAACTCCAGTTCCTGGTGCAATGGAAAGGTTTTGGACCCGAGGAGAGGCCTTGGGTTCCGTTAAATGACATTCACGCTCCGGCTCTTCTTAGAGCCTTCATAAGGAGGTTTCCAGACAAACCTTTTGAGGACCGTCCAGAGGCTGTTCCTGAAGAGGGGGGTACTGTTAGAAATCTGATTTCTCAGCGCCATCCGTGCAACCCACAGACTACCCTCAGGGAGACTCAGGGCGCGCAGCACAACCTCCTGCCTCCACAGGCCGTCAGCTCCTCCGTCGCTGCAGAGTCCCTCCCCTAATCGATTCCACCGCACTTCCTCCTTCTCAGTGGCAGGCACAGGTCCTCTGTTCCGTGCGCCCACGTGTGTCCTCCTTCAATGCTGGTTGCGTGCACATGCAGCATACAGAGCGCGCGCCCAGCATCCACTCTTCTACTTCCACTCCTGCTGTGAGGCTCCACCCCGTACACTGCACAGGTGTAATCAGAGCACTACCAGTGCTCACCTGGATTCTATCAGCCACACCTATCCAGAGAGGCTCCCTGCAGTCCTCCTGACCCGCCCCCATCCCTGATTGGTCAGCCCAGCCTTATCTAGCATCTCTGAGCCCTCACTCATCGCTCAACATTCTACAGGTTCTGACATGGCTTGTAAGACTACCCCCTTTGGCTCTCGACTTCGGATTTCCTTGGACTATGTATACTCTGGCATCCCACGACCATGGCTTGGACTTCAACCTTCCTCATCTCTCCGCTCTCTGACCTCGGCAAGGCAATCACTATTCTAGTCCTATACCCGGTACCGGCAAGTATTGTCTACGTTACTTACATCTGGCCTGGCAACGCTTAATACCACACTCCGGACATGCTCCCTTTGCTGCAGGTGCGTGTATTCCTACCTCCCCCTTCAGCACAGGGGACGGGTCTGGTCTGTGGGCAGCACCAGCATAACATTAGCACCCAGGAAGAGCCCTTTCATACTCACTGGGTTTGGTCATTTCCCGGACATAGTGGACATTCGCGGTTCAGATGCTCAGAGGATCTGCAGTAATAGCATAACCGACCGGCTCTGCGAAATTGTCGTATCTGTGCCCGGGTGCGCTGAACTTCGAGTTGCATCGGCTCTGGAGTCTCCAGAGTGGGCAACTGGGAGACAGCAGGTCTCGTGGTTGAAGAGAACCTGGAAAAGGAGGCACGGAAAGGCACAAATCGAGGGGTGTTGGCGCTCAGAGCGGCGTACCTGGCAACGTTGGTCCACCTGAATGGCCTGGGAGATGAGTTCCTCCAGAAGTCCTGGCCTGGGTTGTGAGGTGAGCTTGTCCTTCACGGAATCCGTTAATCCTCGCCAAAAGACTGCGACTAAAGTATCCTGGCCATACCGAGCCTCAGCTTCCAGGGTCCTGAACCCCAATGCGTACTGGGCCACGGGTCGACTTCCCTGTGAAAGTTGAAGCAGAGAGTCAGAGGCAGTTTCCTGGCGTATGGGGGTATCGATGACCTGTCGAAAGTCTCGTGTAAATGCAGCATAATCTCGAGTGATTTCGGGGCGTAGTTCCCAAATTGGGGAGGCCCATGCCAGGGCATTTCCCATGAGTAGGCTGTAGACATACGCCACCTTCTTACGACCAGAGGAATACTGCTGCAGAGCCATCTCAAACTGGATCTCGCACTGATTGAGAAGTCCACGACAGGCGTGCGGGTCCCCAGCGTACGGCTTGGGTGCCGGAATCTTCGGGCCCGGTGCTGCGGCGCCCACCAGTTCCATCTGCGCTTGAGGTGCAACCACAGGAGGTGCCTGTAAAAAGAGATCTTCTACCTGTTGAGTGAGAAGAACCAGCTGATCAGTTATGGTCTGGATTTGCTGATAGATGGCCGACAACATACTGCCAAGTTCAGTCTGGTCTGCGTCTTGTGGGCTCGACATATTGTAACGCCGGTGCTGCCCGCAGACCAGACTCATCTCTTGTACTGAGGTGGGACGTATGTGTGCACGCACCCGCAGCAGAAGGAGCATGTTCCGAGTGTGGTGTTTTGGTATTGCCAGGCCAGGTGGAAATAACTATAGCAATACTTGTCGGTACCGGGTAAAGAAGAGATGTAGTAGTTGCCGTTGCCAAGGTCAAGGAGTGGAGAGGTCCGGAAGGTCGAGATGCAAGCTGAGATCGAGGGACGTGAGAAGCAGCGTAGTCAGGAAGGAGCCGGGGTCGAGAGCCAGAGAGAGTAGTCAGCCAAGCCGCGTCATAACCTGAGTAGACATCCACAAGTGGAGACTATGTCGAGCAATGTGGAAGTGGTAAGACAGGCACTATATAGTGCGACTGACCAATAGGAAGCGGAGGCAGGCCTGGAGGAGTGCGTGGAGCCGTCCTGGACAGGTTACTTTGATACGCACACAGGTGAGCAGCTTTGGTATTGAGTAGTAGCCTGAGCATGAGTTGGGAGCGTGGTTTCACTGCCAGTGCAGTGAATAAATTAACTTTGGTGGGCGCAAGCTCTATAATGTTGGAGAGCGTGCACCCAGGACTAATGGCAGCCGCCTGAGTGCAGGCTGCCTGCGGGGCAGCGGTGGCCCGTCGGAGATGACGGGGAAGCCCCACAACAACGGGGTGGCGATGGGGTCTCCGGGAAGCGCAATATATGTAATAAAGAATAAAACAGTGATGGTGCAATATTGTTAAAGCAAGGTTAGTGAATTCAAATAGTGATGACACGGCTTTCTATATATATACTCACAAACGTGTGAGGTTTTGCAGGCACATAAAGGTATCTTTTAAGGCATTCATTCAATCGCCAGGAGATGCAGAGATCAGTGTTTCCCCGTATGTATGGACTCCCAGGAACCTTATTTAAAAGATACAACTGGACATAGTGCAGACTGTATATATAGTTTATCAAAGGTAAGTAAAATCAGTTACACTCACATATTTTCAGATACAGGTAAGCATTTTAGATCGCAATGGATCTCTCTGGCTGGGTCGATGGTGTCTCAGCTTCCCCTCTCTCGTGGCGTGCGTTCCACCAGTGCGTTCCAGACACCGGAAGTGATGTCATCCGCCGCGTCCACTTCCTGGGGTTCCAGCCGTCTCAGGGATAGAGCGTCACTCTACGCGTTTCACCACATAGGTTTCATCAGGAGTGACATCCTATTGCTTAATGGGGATATATATACCCTCAATTCTATTCTTATTGGTTGTTAATCCACCTGATTTTGTTCAAGTTAATCAAGCATGTTTAAGACTATAGTGGAAATGGAACGAGACTATCTCTGTACCGCATATGTACTCATCTATTGGCAATAATAAAGTGCAATTGACATACATTTTATACAATAGATCATAAAATATACATTTTATACACTTGGTTTAAAATACATTTATTGTGTCCTCAGACCACATTTGGCAATAAAATAATAATAAAATGGTTATAAAATCAATTTTTGATTAAAATGTTAAAATAACTAAAGTGCAATATTTAAACAACAAGTTTAAAAACAGACAGTCAAGGGAATCTTCCCTATACTAGGGGGATGGAGATAAAAAGTGCATACATTATTTTGGCAAAGGCAGTTTCTAAAATGAGAGTAAAAACAAATGATTAGTTCATTTTAAAATCATAAAAAAGGTTTCAAATCGAAATCTAAGTTCAGACCGGACGGAGACATAGTTTTTAATTCATACATCCAGAATGACTCTCTTTTGATCAATGCTGTGTGTCTGTTTCCCCCTCTCCAATGGGGCATAACTTGCTCTATTGCTTTGAATTTTAACCCTTTCGGGTCCGCGTTATGTGCCATTAGAAAGTGGTTTGGAACACTATGGGTTGTCATTTTTCTTTTTATATTCCCTATGTGTTCCAAAATACGTGTTTTCAGGGGTCTAATGGTTTTCCCTATGTATTGGAGACCACACTCGCATTCGATCAAATATACAACAAAGTTGGATCTACAGTTTAAATGATGTTTTATATTGTATACCTTCTTAGTAATGTTAGACTGGAAGGTATTAGTAGTTTTACAACTGTAGTGGCAGGCTGTGCAAAATTTGCAATCAAAGAATCCTTTAGGGGGATCCAACCACGTGGGATTTTTTGTGGTTAAGGGACCCCTCAAGGCGCTAGGTGCTACTAGTTTCTTTATATTTGGTGCTTTTTTATACACCATTTGGACTCTATCTGGTAAAGAGGTACCTATGATGGGATCATTCTTTAAGATTGACCAGTGTTTATTCAGTATGTTATTTATTTTGTGTGCATCTCTATTGTATTGGGTAATAAAGGGTACTTTCAGTTTGTTGTCTCCACTAGATTTTACTTTAGGAGTTAACATGGACTCTCTTGATATTTGTCTTGTTTTATCCAATGCTTTTTGGATCACATTTGATTTGTAATTCCGTTCTGAAAACTTTCTGGACAATATGGTAGATTGTTCTTCATACACCTCATTATCAGTGCAATTTCGTTTAATTCTGCAGTATTGGCCGTATGGAATATTTTTTATCCATCTATTAAGATGGCAGCTTGACTGCAGGATGTAATTGTTAGCATCTACATCTTTGAAGAAATTTTTTGTCTTAACAACATTATTTTCAATGTATATTGTTAGGTCCAGAAAGTTAACAGTGGTCTTACTGAAGGTGGAGGTAAATCTAAGGTTTAAATCATTATTGTTCATATACATGAAAAATGTTTCCAAATCCTCCAATGAACCCTTCCAAACAAAGACAATATCGTCAATGAACCTCCGCCATGTGACCAAATTTGCACCCCGACCCACCCAAGACCATATGTACAGATCTTCCCACATGGCCATTTCCTAGAGAAAGAAGGGATAATCCCAGGGGTACAGATAGAATTCCTCATCAGATGTATCCGATTTGTGTTAACCAAAAATTTCTTCTGGTTTAATGAGGAGTTCTACCTGCAATTGTGTGGAACCGCCATGGGGACCAAATTTGCTCCCAGCTATGCTAACCTACTCATGGCCATGTGGGAAGATCTGTACATATGGTCTTGGGTGGGTCGGGGTGCAAATTTGGTCACATGGCGGAGGTTCATTGACGATATTGTCTTTGTTTGGAAGGGTTCATTGGAGGATTTGGAAACATTTTTCATGTATATGAACAATAATGATTTAAACCTTAGATTTACCTCCACCTTCATTAAGACCACTGTTAACTTTCTGGACCTAACAATATACATTGAAAATAATGTTGTTAAGACAAAAAATTTCTTCAAAGATGTAGATGCTAACAATTACATCCTGCAGTCAAGCTGCCATCTTAATAGATGGATAAAAAATATTCCATACGGCCAATACTGCAGAATTAAACGAAATTGCACTGATAATGAGGTGTATGAAGAACAATCTACCATATTGTCCAGAAAGTTTTCAGAACGGAATTACAAATCAAATGTGATCCAAAAAGCATTGGATAAAACAAGACAAATATCAAGAGAGTCCATGTTAACTCCTAAAGTAAAATCTAGTGGAGACAACAAACTGAAAGTACCCTTTATTACCCAATACAATAGAGATGCACACAAAATAAATAACATACTGAATAAACACTGGTCAATCTTAAAGAATGATCCCATCATAGGTACCTCTTTACCAGATAGAGTCCAAATGGTGTATAAAAAAGCACCAAATATAAAGAAACTAGTAGCACCTAGCGCCTTGAGGGGTCCCTTAACCACAAAAAATCCCACGTGGTTGGATCCCCCTAAAGGATTCTTTGATTGCAAATTTTGCACAGCCTGCCACTACAGTTGTAAAACTACTAATACCTTCCAGTCTAACATTACTAAGAAGGTATACAATATAAAACATCATTTAAACTGTAGATCCAACTTTGTTGTATATTTGATCGAATGCGAGTGTGGTCTCCAATACATAGGGAAAACCATTAGACCCCTGAAAACACGTATTTTGGAACACATAGGGAATATAAAAAGAAAAATGACAACCCATAGTGTTCCAAACCACTTTCTAATGGCACATAACGCGGACCCGAAAGGGTTAAAATTCAAAGCAATAGAGCAAGTTATGCCCCATTGGAGAGGGGGAAACAGACACACAGCATTGATCAAAAGAGAGTCATTCTGGATGTATGAATTAAAAACTATGTCTCCGTCCGGTCTGAACTTAGATTTCGATTTGAAACCTTTTTTATGATTTTAAAATGAACTAATCATTTGTTTTTACTCTCATTTTAGAAACTGCCTTTGCCAAAATAATGTATGCACTTTTTATCTCCATCCCCCTAGTATAGGGAAGATTCCCTTGACTGTCTGTTTTTAAACTTGTTGTTTAAATATTGCACTTTAGTTATTTTAACATTTTAATCAAAAATTGATTTTATAACCATTTTATTATTATTTTATTGCCAAATGTGGTCTGAGGACACAATAAATGTATTTTAAACCAAGTGTATAAAATGTATATTTTATGATCTATTGTATAAAATGTATGTCAATTGCACTTTATTATTGCCAATAGATGAGTACATATGCGGTACAGAGATAGTCTCGTTCCATTTCCACTATAGTCTTAAACATGCTTGATTAACTTGAACAAAATCAGGTGGATTAACAACCAATAAGAATAGAATTGAGGGTATATATATCCCCATTAAGCAATAGGATGTCACTCCTGATGAAACCTATGTGGTGAAACGCGTAGAGTGACGCTCTATCCCTGAGACGGCTGGAACCCCAGGAAGTGGACGCGGCGGATGACATCACTTCCGGTGTCTGGAACGCACTGGTGGAACGCACGCCACGAGAGAGGGGAAGCTGAGACACCATCGACCCAGCCAGAGAGATCCATTGCGATCTAAAATGCTTACCTGTATCTGAAAATATGTGAGTGTAACTGATTTTACTTACCTTTGATAAACTATATATACAGTCTGCACTATGTCCAGTTGTATCTTTTAAATAAGGTTCCTGGGAGTCCATACATACGGGGAAACACTGATCTCTGCATCTCCTGGTGATTGAATGAATGCCTTAAAAGATACCTTTATGTGCCTGCAAAACCTCACACGTTTGTGAGTATATATATAGAAAGCCGTGTCATCACTATTTGAATTCACTAACCTTGCTTTAACAATATTGCACCATCACTGTTTTATTCTTTATTACATATATTGCGCTTCCCGGAGACCCCATCGCCATTTCGTACCAAGAGGATTGACCGAGCAAACCTCAGCCGGGTCATAGCTGCATCTTCCTATATGTTTATATAAGTATCACTGTTATATTAATTTATACTCTTTATGATTGATATCTGAATACTTAGAGCGCCACATTTTGATAAGTTTCCTTTTGTATCCACAACAACGGGGACCAGGTGGGACCGGAGTCAGGGACGTCACACGGCAGCGGGACCAGTAAGAGGTAAGGAGGGGTCACGCTGCGAACGCCGTGACCCCCGAATCCTCACAAATACATAATAAATACTAAGCTGTTAAATCCATTGATTGGCACTGTGCCTACCTAATCCCCCAATAGTAGTTTAGTTTTATGTTATTATATATTAACCTCTTTGTAGCTCTGTGTGGTCAGCTAGTCGACCCGTTGGCTACTAAGGGATTAATATGTACTGTAACGTGTTAAAGTAGTACTTTTATCATTTATTTCATGTTGGTTTCGCTTATATTGCCTATGTATATATTGGCCATTATATACATCGAAAAGATTATTTGCAGTATTTCTGCTGTTCATGTTATTCCAATAAATATTTTACCTTGATTTATGGCAGTTTTTACCTACAAATGTGGTATTATGCCTGTTTTTATCACATCTAATGCTTGTAATGGATCCAATAATAAGTTATTTAAGTTCGGCAGTGCAATGTTGATATATTGCATGATAAAAATAAGGCCCTTAGAAGTTTTGATTTGGAAAGACCAGGTTCAACACCATAAGTTTGGCGTTGGTAAGCAAACAAAGTGCACATCTCTTACAAGCAAGTTAAGGATACACGTCTTCCAGATATGTAAAGGGAGCCCTGCATGCAATATTTGAAATGTATATGCATAGTGGAGATTTACGGCTTGTTATTGCTTTGCAAGAACACTTTGGAATTTTAGGTATGTTGATATGGTTGGTAACGAAGGATATTTTACTTATATGCACATTATAGAGGTTACATTAATCATATTATGGGACAGTAAGGTTCAACAAAAGTTCATGAAGTGCAATGGGAATTAAATGGGATCGAAACATTACTAGCATTAGCAGTTTCTGAAACAGTAACATTCCTCTGACATGAACAACTTCATATCTTGAAATGCTTCAGAACACATAAAGAACAATATCCCAAACTCTTGTATACAGGCATCTTATTTTTTAGTTATCGGCTTGAAAGCTGGAACCTTGACCATGTCACGTGGTTCCTCATGACACGGCTGACCGACAGCACTGTGGACTTAAAGGTTAATTACCGGTATAAAGTGATATAATAGGCATAAAAACAACTTAACAGGTGATCACCACTAATTAAGTGAAGTGAATATAGCACTCTAATAGAGTTAATATCAAGTGCACATACAAAATATTGCACGTAAATAAAGTGAAAAAATAATAATAAGTGAAATCCAGAATATAAATTTTAACCCCCTGCTCAGACCCTCTGGTGGGGTTTGTCTTCACTTGTCCCAAAATGTTGCAGTAGATTCACAGATTCCATGGGGAGCATGAAGGGGAAAAAACAAGAACACAGAAAATCTAAGTGCAGGAGTAATGCAGAGTGGACTAATGTCAGCTCCAATCTTGGCTCATATAGATGGCTTACTTACAAAATGTAAGAATTTCAACAGCATTGTATGGTATAGGCTGTGGCAGTCTCTCCAAGGTAGGTGTATAGCAGCTCAGCGTCATCAGAGGAAAACAGACCCAGTACTCAGAGAGATATTGCCCCAATGCAGAGAGAGAGGAAAGAGCTACATAGCATAATAGTGTAAAGGAGAGACCACTCAGCATGCCACCTCACCGTCCCGTTTCCCATGCACGTCGGTGGTTCTCGTGCAAGTCCTCAGGCACTGATGGATCTCTGTCTCCTGCCCCTGCTCTGTCGCGTCTCTGCGAGTCTGGGCGCCTGACGTCAGATCCGGTTTCGTTCCGGTGGTAACCGAACAGCCTGCGGCTCGTCTCCAATGTGCTCCGTGTGTCAAGGAACTCCCACTCAACGCATTTTGCCATGTAGCCGACACTTCTACGTGGCGAAACATGTTGAGTGGGAGTTCCTTGACACATGGAGCACATTGGAGACGAGCCGCAGGCTGTTCGGTTAGCACCGGAATGAAACAGGATCTGACGTCAGATACCCAGACTCGCGGAGACGCGACAGAGCAGGGGCAGGAGACAGAGATCCATCAGTGGCTGAGGGCTTGCCTGAGGACCACCGACGTGCATGGGAAACAGGGCGGTAAGCTGGCATGCTGAGCGATCTCTCCTTTACACTATTATAGTTTGATATGCCTGTTTTTAACTTCTACATTGTGAGTGCACATTTTATATCTGTATAGATTAAACGTTTAAACCTGGTTGATCTGTGCTATTTAGCTCTTTCCTCTCTCTTTGCATTGGGGCCATAACTCTCTGAGTACTGGGGCTATTTTCCTCTGATGACGCTGTGCTGCTATACACCTACCTTGGAGAGACTGCCACAGCCTATACCATACAATGCTGTTGAAATTCTTACATTTTGTAAGTAGGCCATCTATATGAGCCAAGATAGGAGCTTACATTAGTCCACTCTGCATTACTCTTGCACTTAGATTTTCTTTGTTCTTGTTTTTTCCCCTTCATGCTCCCCCTGGAATCTGTGAATCGACTTACAGGCTAACACATTAAAAGCAATAGTTATAGATTAATACATTGATTAATACAGTGATTCACATATCTTTTACTTCTGCCTTTCTGTCACCAGGCACCTATTCTTTCATTTAGTGTCCAAGGCCAGGAGTCTTTGATTGTAAAAACCTTGAATATACCTTTGGTGTGTGTTTTGGAAATATGCCTGTTCTTGATTATTTAGATATAATATGGATCACTGTAACATACTGACTAACTCTCCATATTAATCAGAGTTACTCCCTGACATTTAGCTGAAAAAATAATATTTTCCCACCTTCACCAATATAACTTCCCAGTACAAGTCACTCCCAAATCTCCTTGATAGAAGCTTTTATGCATAGGTTATAATATAAAGTAATTTTACATGTATTTGTATACAGAGTTAGCCATTTTAGTGATAATACAGAACATTATGTTATAACAGAATATCACAGAGTTTCTATGGGATTCAATTGCAGTGATAATCCCTACATGTCACACCATAATACAACAGGGTTAAAATAACCCAGGCTCTCAACCATTTTAAATCAAAAATTAGACTAAAAGATGTTTCTACCAGGCTGGGGTATGGTTGATGGTGAGTGGTAAGGATTGATGGGTCTGAATAGAGGGGAATTATGAGTGTTGTGTGAAGCCTGCATATACTGTACTGCCGACGGTTATTCTAACACAAACCAGTGGCAATCGCCAAAAAGACCCAGGTACATGCTAGGTACATGCTGGGTCTTGTTTCAGGGACGTTTAAGGCATTTCTGCATTGACTAATGGCCCATCAGATTAACAGCGGGGTTCCCTGGCAGTCCCATTCAAACTGAATGGGACTGCCAGGGACCCCTGCTTTGTTAATCCAATGGGTCATTAGTCAATGCAGAAATGCCTTAAACTTGCCTTAAACTAGCCAGGTTACACCCAGCATGTAACTGGGCTAGTTTAAGGCAAGCTTTAGAATACTCGTTGTCTCGTCTGTATACAGTATGTGCTATAATACTGTACATTTTATGATTATTAATCATTGACCAGTTTGTTACTTGATGATATGCACTTGTTTATAGCATTGTGTCAGGAAACCTGCTCAGTAAAATGTAGGCAGGTTTAAGGTATGTTCCCAAACGATTGTGTTTGCAATTTTATAATGTACAGAGCTGTAGTCACTTCAACATTTTTCTCCAAGAAAAACAATACTGTTTAATAGCTACAATATATAATAAACAACTAAAAATAAAATTCATGTTAACAGACCTGACCGTGGTACAGACCTTTATAACAAATTCTGATCTCCAATGTATACCTTTTTTAGGTTCATTAAAAAGGTTTTTTTTTAATACTGAATTTAATGCATTGTCAGTCCATCCTGAACTGAAGGAGTTTAACATGTTTACATTGAATACTGCTTTAAAGTCTTTGTATTACTCGATTATACGTAGCTTTTTTTTGTCAGCTACAGTGCTTTATATCATGGTCTCTTTCATTCTTTCATTTCCTGTCTCTCACTTTGATCCTTCCTGGGTTTTCTTAGATGTACAGATGCAGCAGTCATTCGATCATTTCTTGGTAACGTTTTCGTAAAGTCTGCTGTATTCCATGCGGCATTCACTCGTTAATCTTCTGGGAAGGCTGTCAATCACACACATGTTTACCGTTGTTGATTTTCCGTGATTAATGTGATTGTGATTTGTTTGGGTGTTGTTCTGCGTGTTTCCGCCAGATGGCAAAAGAAAATCCCTTTGCACAGGGCAACCAGTGAGTTGTGTGTAATCAATTTGCTGGTGTTAAAAACTATATAAAAAGAGTGGCCACAACAGTCATCCATTGTAAATTGACCTCGCTGAAGACGTTATCAAATGTATGCGTTTCATAATTAAAAACTCTACAGTATGCACAATGCTTGTTCCGTTATTCTACATTTCTATCTCTGCAATTGCTGAATGGACATCATGTCAAGTCATGTCAAATCCTTATACCAAATCACAATGTAGTTACGCATTTCTCATATTTTCTGCAATTAATGCTGGAACAGATATGAAGGCAACTTCAGCAGAGATTTATGACTATACAATTGAAAAATATAAATTCTTCAAATTTTTACTGAACCAATGTGGCTGGAAGCATTTGATAAGGAAAATATTAACTAATGATGATTGCTTTTTTCGCATATCCCCTCCTCTGGGAGATACCTGTACAAGAGGATATTGGTCTGTGCTCCCAGCTTTTGCCAGAATGGTTGCTCATGGCGACTGCAAAAGAAGAAAGGTCGGGTTTCATCCATTTAAGATTCGTACAGTACCTGTACATACTTCCCGACCATGCAGTGTACAGGTACCCAAACCGGCTTCCTAATACTATTGCAATAACGGGCCAACCGTGACTGAAAACCTGGTGAGCAGCAATCCTTGCTACCTGGCCCCGCCTGATAACTGGCTTCAGCAGGCACCTGTCAACTATAATGCTGATTACATGAGTGATCCCGGCTGTTACGCACAATGCTAAACACCCCTGACATTGGGTCATCTCCACCCAGTTGGCAACGTGTATAATGAAGATAAAGATAATGCAGACTACATAATTGACCCCAGCTTGTATGCACAATACAACTCTGACATTGGCTCCTCTCCACCCATTTTGCAAAGTTTATAATGAAGGTAAATATAATGTAATATACAGTATTACATTTAATTTCCCTGGGGGGGGGGCGCTAGATTTTCTTGGGGGGTGTGTGGCAGTTAGAGGTCCTGTGCTCTCCCCCAGACATTTAAAGTAAATGCCAAGGGATCGCACAATGCCTCTATTATACACTTACAGTACCTTCCCTTCCGGCAATTCGTCGTCATAGTAACCCGGCATCAAATTACCATGGCAACGTGATGGCACATGACCTGTCATTTGACGCCGGGGCCGAGCAGGTGGGTTGGCGTGAGGCTCCAAGGAAAGCAGCCTAGTATAGTGTACTGTATGCCTGCCATAGCCCGTCAATGCTTGTACACATGCGCACTAGAGCGTGACTTGACGCATGCGAACTACTGGAATTTATAGCATAATTTTTTTTCCAGAACCGAAATTTTGAAATCGTGCATCAAAAGATAAGGATGAAACTCTAATATCGCTTTTTTTTTAAAAAATTGGGTTTTTAAGTTTTATACAGTCCGTATCACCAGCTTCACGCTTTTAAAACTTTGCCATGCTACAGTATTATTTTGGACAACACACTACGCACTGTGATTCAATTACATGTAATAACCTATAATAAGATTTCACATGGAGATGTTGATTGATTTTATTCCACTTCATTGTTAATGGAAAACATTAAGTGATGCTTTTTTTACATATTTAACCAATGTTAAGATATAGAAAATAACTACATTTGCAAACAGTTCAAACAGTTTTTTTCTAATCCTTCCTGATCACCCGATCAGTACTGTAAGACAGATCAATTGAGTTGCATCTCACCTTTCCCCCACCCCCACAAAGCAAAGGCATGGGACTACAGTACCAAACTGTAGCTATCTTAAAGTCTAAGATGGTTTCATGATTTGTCTGCTGGTATAGAAATGTACATTTCCTGGTTCCTCACGCATGCACATTGTGAACTAGTGTACAATAGAAAGCCTTCACTGCCAATCAGATTTACAGTACTGTAGAAATCCAACGGTAATCAAAAAAATTTAAGTAACATTTTTTTAGATGAGAAAATAATTGTGAGCTGTAAAAAAAACCTTATGCGATCCATTTTTTTAAAATAATTTATCAATTTTTACATTTATAAAAACACTACGTTTTTATTTCTCTATGACTCTTCAAGAGACTGAAAAATGTTGTTTATTTTACAACATTTCAAATGATTTCTTTCAACTCATCACAGCATTATGTACAGCAGGGTTTCCCAAATTTTTTTTCCGTGACCCGGTTATTTTTGAACTTCTCCTTCGTGACCCACTAAAAATTTTATCGCCTATAGGGCCTGCACAGACACACACACAGCCACTGATACACACACACACACACACACACACACACACACACACACACACACACAGCCACTGACAGACACGCAGCCACTGACACACACACTGATACATACACACAGCCTCTGATACACACACACGCAGCCACTGACACACACGCAGCCACTGACACACACGCAGCCACTGACACACACGCAGCCACACAGATACACACACACACTGATACACACACACACACTGATACAGATACACACACACACACACACACACACTCGCTCTCCCGTATACCCACACACACTCGCTCTCCCCTATACCCACACAGACACAAACAGTGAATTACACGCAACGACGGATGTGAGTGACTGGAGAGGGGGCCAGGGGCACTTGGGTGGGAGGGAAGGAAGGGGCCAGGGGCACTTGGGTGGGAGGGAGGGAAGGGGCCAGGGGCACTTGGGTGGGAGGGAGGGAAGGGGCCAGGGGAACTTGGGTGGGAGGGAGGGGGCCAGGGGCACTTGGGTGGGAGGGAGGGAGGGGACCAGGGGCACTTGGGTGGGTGGGAGGGAGGGAAGGGACCAGGAGCACTTGGGTGGGTGGGAGGGAGGGAAGGGACCAGGGGCACTTGGGTGGGTGGGAGGGAGGGAAGGGACCAGGGGCACTTGGGTGGGTGGGAGGGAGGGAAGGGACCAGGGGCACTTGGGTGGGTGGGAGGGAGGGAAGGGACCAGGGGCACTTGGGTGTGTGGGAGGGAGGGAAGGGACCAGGGGCACTTGGGTGGGTGGGAGGGAGGGAAGGGACCAGGGGCACTTGGGTGTGTGGGAGGGAGGGAAGGGACCAGGGGCACTTGGGTGGGTGGGAGGGAGGGAAGGGACCAGGGGCACTTGGGTTTAGGGACCAGGGGCACATGGGTGGGTGGGAGGGAGGGAAGGGACCAGGGGGACTTAGGGGACCAGGGGCACTTGGGTGGGTGGGAGGGAGGGGACCAGGGGCACTTGGGTGGGTGGGAGGGAGGGGACCAGGGGCACTTGGGTGGGTGGGAGGGAGGGGACCAGGGGCACTTGGGTGGGTGGGAGGGAGGGGAATAGGGGCCAGGTGGGTGGGTGGGCACTTGGGGACCAGGGGCACTTGGGTGGGTGGGAGGGAGGGTACCAGGGGCACTCGGGGACCAGGGGCACTTGGGTGGGAGGGAGGGGACCAGGGGCACTTGGGTGGGTGGGAGGGAGGGGACCAGGGGCACTTGGGTGGGTGGGAGGGAGGGGACCAGGGGCACTTGGGTGGGTGGGTGGGAGGGAGGGGACATGGGGCACTTGGGTGGGAGGGAGGGGACCAGGGGCACTTGGGTGGGAGGGAGGGGACCAGGGGCACTTGGGTGGGAGGGGACCAGGGGCAATTGGGTGGGAGGGAGGGGGCCAGGGGCACTTGGGTGGGAGGGAGGGGGCCAGGGGCACTTAGGTGGGAGGGAGGGTGGGAGGGAGGGGGCCAGGGGCACTTGGGTGGGAGGGTGGGAGGGAGGGGGCCAGGGGCACTTGGGTGGGAGGGGGCCAGGGGCACTTGGGTGGGAGGCAGTGACTGGGTGGGGTGACTTACCTTGCCGCCAGACGCTTTCCCCTGCTGCCCCCGATATCCCCTGCTGCCCGGGACGGGAGGTGGGCTTGGGGGGACGGGAGGTGGGCTTTTGGGGATGGGAGGTGGGCTTGGGGGCACGGGAGGTGGGCTCGGGAGGGGGTGCCACGGGAGGTGAGCTCGGGAAGCTGGCTGCGGGGGGAAGCTGGCTGCGGGGGGAAGCAGGCCGCAGTAGGAGCTTGTACTTCCCCCTCCGTCCCACATAACGTGCGGGCCGCAGAGGAGCTGGTACTTCCTCCTCCATCCCACGTAATGTGCGGGCCGCAGAGGAGCTGGTACTTCCTCCTCCGTCCCACGTTGGGAGCGGGGGGGAGGAAGGGAGCAGGCCCTGCTTGCCCTGCGCAAGCGCGCGGGACCGTAGGGGGAAATCGCCGCCATTTTTTTAAAATTGAGCAGGGGGGACGGGAGACACCGCGCGGCCAGCCTCGCTGCGACCCGACAATTTTGGCGCCGTGGCCCGGTGCCGGGTCGCGACCCACCATTTGGGAAACGCTGATGTACAGGAT
This sequence comes from Ascaphus truei, assembly GCF_040206685.1. Lineage (NCBI taxonomy): Eukaryota > Metazoa > Chordata > Amphibia > Anura > Ascaphidae > Ascaphus > Ascaphus truei. The sequence continues at coordinate 143,993,011 of NC_134485.1, read as the reverse complement.
CACCAAGATGAAACATTTTAGTTGCACATTTCCCCCAACAAAACCAAGGAAAAGGCATTCAACTTGTTATCAACACCTCCCCCGGCCGATCCAGGGCATTCACACAGAAAGACACCTTACATATGCTTCGGGTCTTGCATGGCTGATAAGAAGACCTGCACTGTAATTTAGCTAGAATGACTTCACAAGGCATATCCTAATTTTTTTTCTCTCTTGAAGGGATTCATAAATAAGTTATTTGAAGAAACACTTTATGTAATGCTTTTTATATATATTTCATCAATTTCAACATTGTTCATATCACAACATTATTATTTTAGGAATGAGGTTGCTTCTTACTGTATAATTGGGCTTTGCAGGTTTAATTTATTCGGCAAAAATATTTTATCAATTTTTACACGGTCAACCCAGAATAACACAAAGATGAAACAATTGACAGAGTTGCACACTCCCCCACATCTCCCTCAGTAAACCAAGCAAAAAACATTCAGCTCCTTAACACCTTCCCTCCCCCGGGCCATGGGACCTTAAATAAGAAAGTAACATTATATTTGAGCCTTTTGTTCTTGGCCAAGAATTTACTTTGCCTGGTTTCACACGAATGCTCATGCGCGTGCCTGAGAATTCCAGCATACTAAATGGTCTACAACAGTGTTTCCCAATTAAATTTAGTCATGGAACCCTTTTATATTTTGTACAACAGAATGGAACTCCTTAAATATTTTTAGCGTAGCACATGAAAAAAAAATGCGCCTTTTCTTGGTTAAAGATAATTTTTAAAAGACCCCCACCACCCCAAAACATTTTTAAATGACCCCCACCACCCCAATACATTTTTAAAAGGCCCCCACCACCCCAATACATTTTTAAAAGACCCCCACTGCTCCCTTCCCCAAGCTTTTTGAGTAATATAGTAATTGCAGAAATAAACCAAAAATATTTACTCTGTTGTGACTGGGGGACCCCATTTTACACTTTTTGCCTGACCATGGGTATGATAGCTGACAGTGCTTTGTGCTAAATCGAGGCCCGAATTCAGTAACCAGCGTTTGATCTGTAAAATTCTGTGTCCTTTCTTGTACATGTCCTGTATTCTCATGCTGAGATCCTTTGAAATAACTATTAGGCATCGCTGCTTTAGAAAATAAATCAAGCTCAGAGGAATGTATATTCGATGTGTATTCGATGTATATTCAATGTACATTGAATCAACAGAAGTGATGGTGTATTTATAATGTAATGGACCTCGCTTAACAGGTAAAGTACTGTGTGCGCCCACATTTAACACTTGCAGCTCGTGTCCATGCCCGCCAAAAAATTCAACTAGGGACACCGTGCATAAAAGGTGAGACAAATTGCATAGACTCCTACACGCTGATCTCTATCTGAACGAGCTCTTGAACAGATACTGTATTGTGCATTCTTCCATCTGCTTCCATGGATTAACCCCAATTCTACGGACACAGGAACCTGCTTTCTTCTGCAGTGCTGACCATGAAAAAGTGAAAGTCAGAAGCTGTTTTCAAGTCAAAGGTTCCTAGAGAAAAGGTTCTGAAGGATCCCAAGGCAACAAACCCTGGCCCTTATTATGTGAAGAAGAAAATGGCTAAAATTCACAAGGATCAACTTGTTTAGACGAGCACCAGAACTGCCCCTGCACCCGCCAAAGCAGAATCGGACGTTCCAGACTTTCGCCCGCTTTGACCCTTTGTCCACTGATGCTCGTCCGGAAACCCCCAGCTCACCTGTTCCAGCACCCATCCATGCCGATGCTCATCAGGAAACCCCCAGCTCACCTGCTCCTGCAAGACAACGTGCCGGAAGCACCCCCCTCCCAACACCCCTTGGTGGAGGAAACTCTCCCAGCAATACTTCCAGCCACAGTGCTGAAATCCATGTATGCTGTGTCCCTTCCCCTCAAACCCCCCAAAATCTACTGTACTTTACAACTTCTAGTCCTACTGTAAAGTGCAGTAGCCCATGCAATGCATGCTTTGTCTCCTCCAACCCCCTCCCCCCAAAAGCAGAAGATGCAAGGCACTGTAGTCATAATGTACTGTTCCCTATATCATGCCCTTTCCCCCAAACCTAAGGTACTTTAAAATCTCTAGTCCTACTGTAAAGTGCAATATCACATGCAATGCATGCTTTGTCTGCTCCAACTCCACCCCCCCCCCCCCCCAATTCAGAAGATACAAGGCACTGTAGTCATAATGTACTGTGCCCTTTCTCCTCAAACACCCAAAAATCTGGATTGTATACTGTACGGTGTAATTGTAAATATATAATATTGTCTCTTTCTTTACAGACCAAAAAGTTTAAGAAGCACCATCCATTGAGAAGAAGAAAAATACAAGATTGTAAATTTGGAAGAAGAGGCAACATTGTATTTTTGTATTATACATTTTTTTTTTGTTATCCAGAAAAATAAATGTTTTCATGCTTTGCATATAATTTTTGGGCTTTTTCATGTTTTACTGTTTCCACACTTACAGTAGTACAGGTACAGTACTACACCGTACTGTACATAAAGTTGTAAAGGCATTTAAATATATACAAATATCTGACATACAGTACCGTATACAGTATAAAATCTTGAAATTAAGTTGCTTTTAATGCTTAAATAGTTACAGTATTTACAGTTAAAGAAAGAGTTTGGCGCAAATAGCGCTAGAAGCTAACTAAACAATGTGTGGACAAATGACACACAATATCCTTATACAAATTAATAACGGCTGCCGAGCAACACTGACCCAACACAGTCAAGATAAACCACAGAAAAAACAATACGAACCGGCGCCTTAAAAGTCCAATGACAGTCTTTTGAGAAGTCCAAATGAGATGAACAAATGGTACTAAAGTTCTTGGACTTCCGAGTCAGATGATGGGTCCACAGCTGGATGTTCTCCGTGTGACATGTGGAATCAAACAAAGAGACAAACTGCTACCATAACTGACATACAACACATACAAAACAATTAACAGACAAACAAGGCTAAATAAAGGGAGCTAATTTAATAAAAAAGATAAAACAATATAAAACAAATGGAGGACAGGAACAAGCAACTGGTCCAGTGGGTTAAAACCGGACTCCTACTCACGAGAAAGTAGGAGTAATTGTGCATGGATGGACACTCAAAGGGAGGTGATAGCTTGTCCTCCGGTGGCGTCTGGTTGATGCTAACTGCACTCCGACGCTGTCGCAAACTCCTAAGGTGGATTCTCCGTCATTGGGGGTGGGCCCTTCTCCAGAGTTAGCCCGAAATACATATATTTGGCTCCCTGGGTGGAACAATGTATCAATTTGTTAACCTGATAGAAGTAACAATCCGAGTGGTTACTATCCTTATTGTTACGAAGCACATAAAAAAGTATATACCTCAACTCTTCTTAAGCTACATTTCTTATGTTTATACACTGTGTTCTAAGACACATTCTAAAAATTTTATTAAGCCTCGAGGCGCGGTCCAAAAGACCGCATCCAGTTATAGCCTCATATGGTTGAATCGACAGTGTAGTCTAGGTTAAAAAATAACCCCTCACAGATGTCTAATGTTGGTTCACTTGCGCATGTCAGCGCGTTTAGAGTGGAGTAGTTCCCATGGACATATAAACACTATGGGGGCTATGCACTAAGCAGTGATAAGTCGTTTTAAGAGCGCAAAGTGCTCTTAGAACGTGATGTTCCGCCGAGCGCGTTTCACACAGCCGCACAAACAGGCACTTTGCGCTCTAAAGAGAAAAAACTGTCTTGCGCTTCAACTATGCAGCAAAAGCACCGCACGGTGTCAGTGTCGTCATGTGGGCTGGGTATGAGGAAGCTATGAACGACCCTAGAGTGACCGGAATGTGTGGAGAGGTAATAAAGTAAAAACTCTTACCTTTATCTCCACTCCGGTCTGGGTCCTGCTGGCCTCTGTCCTCCCGCTCCCGCGTGCTGCCTTCAATGGGTATAGATGTGTAAGAAAGATTCCGGCGCAACTGAGCATGACATAATCCACGAGGTCCCGGATGAAGTCAAAAAACTTTATTGGCATGTAACAACACCAGGGCTACACCACGATCTCCCCCACTACGCGTTTCATCCTCTAGAATAGGGCTTCGTCTCGGAGTGGGGAGACGTGGTATTGCCTGAACATTTAAAGTAAAAATGGGTAACAATAATTAGCCCCTTCATGGGAAAAATGCACATATTCATAACATTGTCAAACAAATGTTATGGTGATAACATTAAAAAGGTAGCCTGTATAAAGGGTTATATAATAGCCCCCAATGACTTGAACCTATGACTAATCAATTAACATGAAGGTACTTAAAAAGCTTCTTGCAACATTGCAAAATTCAACAACGTTGTGCCTGTGATTCCCTTATTCAACATGCAGTCTCCAATTTATTGATATAGGTAAAGCATATCTTAATGCATATAACCTAAACATTAAATAATAAGCAATACAGTGAGACTGCTAATTGGAATCAAAATACAGGTACAGGAAATTGAGCAGAAAAAGGGGAATATGACAGGGTAAAGAGAAGAGGGGGGGAGGGGAAGGAATAGGGACAGGGACTGGGGCAGGGGGAGCGGGGGGGAAGGGGGGGGAAGAAAAAAGGAGGAAAATCTGATAAAGTATCTAAATGAATTATTAATGTTAATATGCAAAAAATTGCACAAAAAAAAGAAGACAATATATCATACAGACCTATTAAGACAGTAAGATGCATCTATTGTTATATTATAAAAAAACACCATAAATCCCATTCCTGGTTAAGTCCATTGGGTTGCAGGGTATTCAAGGCAAAAATCCAATGAGCTTCTCGTTGATTCAAGATTTTCTTCCGATCTCCTCCACGAGGAGGTAATGGAATATGCTCAATGGCTATACATTGCTGTGAATTAGCTGAACCCAATGGACAGGTGTTAAAATGTATAGATACTGGATGCATTATATCGTGGTTGCGTATAAGTCTCAAGTGCTCTAAGATACGAATCTTGAGCACTCTAGTCGTGAGACCAACGTATTGTTTCTTGCAACCACATTGTAATAAATACACTACAAAGGATGTCTGACAAGACATGAAGGACTTAATTTTGAAATTACGAGTTATGTCACAATTGGAAAAATGTGTGGATTTTCTCATAGATGAACAAATTTTACAGTGACCGCATTTAAACAAACCCTGTAACTTAGGGAATAAGGATAATCTGTTTTTCTTACAGGTATCAGGCTGTAGCATACTAGGTGACAAAAGATTGCGTAATGTGGCCGCTTTCCGGAAGACTATACGAGGACCAGTACATACCATTTTTTGTAACAGTGGGTCCAAAGATAGTGTGGCTTAGTGTTTCTGAATGATAGATTTAATGGCATTCGCTTGTTCGCTGAAATTGGTAATAAAGTAAGGCGCATCAGTGCCTTCATGAGGCATAATAGTGTCAGATCTTTTAACATTCATGTTAATTAACAAGTCTCTTTCGGTGCCTAATGCCATTTCGTAGGCTGTATCTATATCTTGTTTGGCATACCCTCTTGCCAGAAATCTGTCCCTCATCTCACCCGCCCTGTGTACAAAGGCATCCAGAGAGGAACAGTTCCGACGCAGGTGAAGGAACTGGCCCCTCGGGATGCCCCTGACCAGAGGGCAGGAGTGACAACTTCTGGCGTGAAGCAAAGAATTCCTTGCATTTTGTTTCCTAAAGATGTTTGATTGAATTTTGTTGTCAATGTCAATGTAAAGATTGAGATCAAGAAATGTAATTTGATGCATATTAAACACATGTGTAAATTTAAGATTCAATGTGTTGTCTGACAAGTACACAAAAAACTTATTGAGTTCATCCTCCCCACCACTCCAGATCAAAAGCAGGTCACCGATATAGCGCTTGTAGAACGCTATATGATGCCTGTAGGGATTGAATCTCCAAACACGTGGGACGCCTCTCACCAACCCATGAACAGGTTGGCATAGGAGGGGGCAAACGAGGTCCCCATAGCTGTCCCACGTGTTTGGAGATAAAACTGACGGTCAAAAAGAAAATAATTGTGAGTGAAAATCTAATGCTATCCAATAAAAAGGCAATGTGTTCAGGGGAAAGGGGGGAATATTCAGTGAGAGAGAATTCCACAGCTGTAAGCCCGTGGTTGTGGTGAATGATGTTGTACAGGGAAGCTACATCTAGTGTAACCCAGATGTAGTGTGAGTGTCATGTGAAAGGTGCTAAAAGTGATAAAACATGCTTGGTGTCCAAAATATGTGAAGGTAAAGACTGTAGAAGTGGTTGTAAAAAGTGATCTATGTATTGCGAAAGGTGCTCTCCCAGGGACCCAATACTAGAAATGATTGGTCGACCGGGGGGTGAGTGGAGGGTTTTATGAATTTTGGGGAGGTGATGAAAGATGGGTGTGATGGGATCTGGAGTGGTGAGGAAGTCTCTCTCAGTGGGAGTGAGAATCTGTAAAATCTCACCTTCATCCATAAATTCTGCAAATTCTTTAAGAAATTGAGGGGTCGGATCACTGGCAAGAACTGCATACGCCTCTGGGTCCTCAAGCTGCCGCTGGGCCTCTGACACATAGTAATCCCTGTCGAGGACCACTGTGGCGCCCCCTTTGTCAGCTTTTCTAATGAGAATAAGATCGTTATCAGCGAGTGATCTAATAGCCGCCATTGATCAACTGTAAGATTATCAACACGTGATCCATGTAGATAGGATCCTTTGGGCCCTACTCCCCTAGCAAGAAGTGATAGGTCTCTTTCTACAGCTTGTTGAAAGATGTCAATAAACTGCCCTTTCATATGGGAAGGGTAAAATGTAGACTTCTTTTTGAAACCTGAGTTGATACTACCCAAAAAGAAAGCTGGATCATCTTGCGTGTTGCTTTCAGTAAAGAGATCTATCAGATCTTGCTGGTGACATAGATCTTGGAAGCCTAGGGGAGCAGAGACAACAGGGTTAACGTCAAAAAATGGCAACATGGTGTTGTTAGTCCCAATCCTAGAGGAAAAAAAAACGTTTAAGAGTTAATTTGCGCGTAAACTTAAAAACATCCACCATGGTAGAGAAGAGGTTAAATTGTGTACTAGGTGCAAAGGATAGTCCAAGATGTAAAATGGACAGTTCAGACTGTGTAAGTTCACATTTAGAGATATTTATCACGTTACTGTTCGTAATGTTTAGGTCTTCAATCTCTTTGATGGCTTCCCACTGCACATTTTTCCTTCTGCCTCTTCTTGTCTTTCCCCGTTTTTTGAAGACTTCTGGCTGACCGCTCTGCTTGGATGAATCATCTCACTGGATGCGGCATTGTCTTCTCCAGATGATGGACAGAAGTCGCTCTCAGAGAAGGAGAAAGAAACTGCATGGGATGTTAATTCATTATCTTTAGAACCCTTGAGGATAGATTTATTGCCACCTCCCTCTTTATAGGATTTTTTAGGTCTCGATTTGTTCTTATTTCTAGAGGATAGTTTTTGCCAAATATAAATTTGGTGAGCCTCATAGTCTGCTTTATCCCTTTCAAATTTGGTTTGTTTGTTAAGCATGATGATCTTTTCTTGTTTGTTCAGTTTAGTGGCTATTTTGGCATCAAGTTCCTTAAAATTCTCCATATGGGAAAAGGCTTGTAATTTCTTTTGTAAATCTGCCACTTGTTTGGACACAGCCTTGTTTTCTTGGGCTTTAAATTCTATGATTAGGTCCATTAATTTGAACGAACAATCATTCAGTATAAGACACCACTGCCTTTCAAATTCTCCATTAACAAATCCAAAAGATATGTTCTTTTAACATTCTCACTGTCTTTCCGATGTAAAACAAGCCGCATGGGCATTTGATTAAGTAAATTACGAATTTGGACTCACAATTGAGAAATTGACGAATCTTAATCCTCACCCCACTATATGAGTGGCAGTACGAGGATCCAACTTGCATGTACTGACAGTTCGTACACCCCTTACATTTGTAAGAGCCAGGTTTCTGGGACAGCCATGTCTTAGCTGTTACATATTTATCAAATGCCCATGCGGCTTGTTTTACATCGGAAAGACAGTGAGAATGTTAAAAGAACGTATTGCTATCCATCGTTCTACGATTCAGAAAGCGCTGCAATCTGATGTTGATGACCAGGAGTTCAAATGCCTTCCGGTAGCCAAGCACTTTAGAGATTTAAAGCATTCATTGGCAACGTTTCGGTGTATGCCAATCTTACAGGTCCCGATACCCGTGCGGGGTGGGGACAGAAACAGACTTTTGCTGCAGAATGAGGCTAGGTTAATTTTTGAGCTCAAGACTGTTGCACCTTTTGGTCTCAACGAGGATCTCAAATTGGGATGTTTTTTGTGATTTCAGTTTATTATGTATAGGCATTTTCTTTCATGTTGTCCCACATGTTTTACACTTAGCACTTCCCCCATGTGTTCAACACGTTTGGGTGTTCTCTTTTATTCTGTTTGTTTTTTTGTTAGCATATAGACATGTTAGTGGGCATGATATGATATTGTTGCATATAGTGTATACCCTTGGACTGGACAATTTTTGCATGCTACAGTCGTTTATTGCACAGATTATATGTTGCATGCTTTGTCCTAGTACATTGTGCCGTGTGTATGTGCTCACTTGCTTAGTGTGTGGTTTCTCTGTGCACCGCTGCCCTGGTTCTTAATGTAATGCTTTGTTATTATACATGCTTGCTATTGCCCTTACATTCATGACATTGTTGCCATGGTCACCACATGGCGCTGGTTGCTGTGTTCTAGTGGGGGTTATATTTGGTGATTCTGCTTTTACATAGTTGATTTACATTGACAGGAGGAGGTCTCTGACCATCCTACACGCTGGGCGCACGCGCGCTGTCAGCCAGCAGCCATGGAACGCTGTCAGTCACGTTATGACTAGGGATGGCAGTTCCCGTTTTTCCTGAGCATGCGCAGTGGTGAGCGTAGTCAGGACTGGTAAAACACACAGGGCGCATGCGCGCCTACATCTAGTGGTGTCTTTGACACATTGCACGCTATGACTGGGGCTGGCAGTTCCCGATAGTTCTGAGCATGCGCAGTGGTGAGCGTAGTCAGGATTAGTTTGCTACACATAGGGCGCATGCGCGCCAACATCTAGTGGTGCCTTTGACACTTGCAGGCATTCTGGATACAGAGTCACTAAGGAAGTGACTTTATGTTAATTTCCAAGATGGCGGTGCGTTCCAGGACGGGGCTGCGGTCCACAGATGGTACACAAGCATGGTTTTCGAGGGCTTTGGGGTCCCTACACGGGTGAGTGTAATTGTTTATTGATTGGTGTGGGTATTTATGGTGTTTCACTGGCACTCATTCACTGCACGTCCCTGAGGAAGGTCACGCTCTGATGACCGAAACGTTGGATGCAGTGCCATGTACTTCTTATGAATAAAGTTTTTTTGTACCTCCCTGGCTGTGTGCTGTCTCTGTTTTCCGGACCAACATCTGGTAAATATTTCTGTTCATGTGTGCATATGGGATAAGCATCAGTGGATCATCAGTTTACAGTGTGCCAACTGCCCTTGTTTTTTGTATATATATATATATATATATATATATATATATATATATATATATAATTATATATATATAATCAAAAAATAAATAGATGATACCGTTCTGTGCCACAGAACGGTATCATCTATTTATTTTTTGATTATTGAAGCTCGGTTAACACGGTACTGATACCTCTACATGAATATATATATATATATATACATATATATATATATATATATATATATATATATATATATATATATATATATATATATATATATACACATATATATATATATATATATATATACACATATATATATATATATATATATATATATATATATATATATACACATATACAACACGAATATACAAATAAATGGTTAAGGATTACATAAACATGTATAAATAAAAACATAAAATCTGAATCTCATAATTATCACATAATAAAATTAAACCAGCAGCACATTGCATCTTAAAATTAATCCAGCAGCACTTTTAAAAATAAATTATATCTCCTCTCCCAACAAACCAGCAGCTAGACAAATATATATCAAATGTCAAACAATTGCATTTGTGTATACATGATGCATTTAATCTGTGCCACTATGCAAAATCAATTTCAAAATAAAATACACTATGAACAACAACATACAATGCCATACACAAAATCAAATAGAAACTAAACAAGTAAACATAAATACATTTATCATCAATCAATCAATTTACTAAATCAATTACAATACAATCCAAATCAATTATACAATCACTATTCAATTCCTAAATCCAAACCATTGAGAAAATTTTTTTACTTTAAAGTAACCACCATACTACAAATCTAACTACCAGAAATAAGCCATTATTAAAAAGCAAGCCCTTGAAATATACTACTGCAAAGACCATTAAAAATGATATGTAACTAAATAAAAATTAAATTACACACACAACAATGTAGAAATAAAGCAGCTAAATACATTTTAAATACATGAAAAAAAACATACACATTAGCAAATCAATCATTTATTATCCCTGTATGTCTATCCATATATATACAAATTACATACAGGGGCAATAAAAGAGCATAAAATCAATGCATTTCCATCAAAAAAAATCACATACAATGCACCTATTCAGTGTCCCTGAGTGTATGTATATCCATAGGGGCATAGATCAATTCAGGGGCATTAAACGGAAAAAAATACACACATTAAAAAAAATCAAAAAACCTGTAAAAGTTAAAATAATATACTTTTCTTTTGTTTACTTACCATTTGATGCCCACTCACCGAAATCCAGGGGAACCAGCCAACTCTGATTGGCTCTCGTAGACCACGGGAAAGAGGCTTTGCTTCAGCCAATCAGAGTTGGGATTGAGTTCCCACACTCTGATATGCTACCGTAACATGTGCCAGCTGCCATCTTTCTTTAGATGACGTCAACTTAAAGGCAAATGAAGCTCAGCCATTCTGATTGGCTGGCGTCATTGCCTTTAAATTACGTCATCAATCCCCCCCCCCTCCCAAATCACATGGTTTTCACGGCCCAATCAGGCCCGTGGGAACCATTTGACGAAATTGTGACGTTATAGGCCTATAAAAGCCTATGTCGTCTCATTTTGAAGCCAGACGCCGACGAGGGAAGACCTCCCCTCCTAAGAAGAGAAGAAGGGCGTGGCAGAAGAAGACGGAAGAAGATGAAATAAGACGGAGAAGACCCCAAAGAAGGTGAAGAAGAAAAGAAGACCCCAAGACTGACGGAAAGGATTACAAATAGAAGAAACAAGACACACACGTGGATTGTAATGGTTTTTTATTTTATGGTTACCTGTGGATTTGTTCGAGAGCTTCCGGTTCCCCTGGATTTTGGTGAGTGAGCCATCTAATGGTAAGTAAACAAAAGAAAAGTATATTATTTTAACTTTTACAGGTTTTTTTTATTTTTTATTCATGTGGTTTTTTTATTTTCATTTAATGCCCCTGAATTGATCTATGTCTCTATGGATATACATACATTCAGGGATAGTGAATGGGTGTATTGTATGTGATTTTGTAAAATGGAAATGCATTGTTTTTTATGCTTTTTTATTGCCCCTGTATGTAATGTGTATATACTGTATATGGATAGACATACAGGGATAATAAATTATTGATTTGCTAATGTTTATATATTTTTTCATGTATTTCAAATGTATTTAGCTGCTTGATTTCTACATTGTTGTGTGTGTAATTTAATTTTTATTTAGTTACATGTCATTTTTAATGGTCTTTGCAGTAGTATATTTCAGGGGCTTGCTTTTTAATAATGGCTTATTTCTGGTAGTTAGATTTGTATGATGGTGGTTACTTTGAAGTAGAATTTTTTTCTCAATGGTTTGGATTTAGGAATTGAATAGTGAATTGTATAATTGATTTGTATTGTATTGTAATTGATTTAGTTAATTGATTAATTGATTGATGGTAAATTTATTTATGTTTTCTTGCTTAGTTTCTATTTGATTTTGTGGATGGCATTGTATGTTGTTGTTCATAGTGTATTTTATTTTGAAATTGACTTTGCATAGTGTTACATGATGCACAGATTAAATGCATCATGTACACACTCAAATGCAATTGTTTGACATTTGATATATATTTGTTAGGAGAGGAGCTATCATTTATTTTTAAAAGTGCTGCTGGTTTAATTTGATTATGTGATGATTGAGATTCAGATTTCATGTTTTTATTATACATGCTTATGTAACCCTTTACCATTTATTTGTATATTGGTGTTATATATATATATATATATATATATATATATATATATATATATATATATATGACAAACAAAAAAGAAAAAAGCAGCGCCTCTATTAAGCCAAAACCATAAAGTACATGAACTATATAAAATAATTAATAATAAATAAATTATAATAGTATATAATAAATAGACAATATAAACTATATAGTATAAAATATATATATATAATCAATTCAATCAAACTATAAACCATGAACTAATTAAATAAATATATGAATATAAATATGCAACATAAAACATCAAAAACAGAGAAAAAAGAGTATAAAAACCAGTCTTCAAAAATAAGTCCAGTATTGATGTGGGTTCCGGTATGGAGGGTCTCCGGCAGCTCTCAGTGTGGTCAAACCAAGTCCACAGTGAATCTAGGGGAAAAAAAGGAGGAGAGAGCGCACGCCCATAGCGTAAAATTGTATTTTAATGAGGGGAGGGGGAAAGGGGGGGTAAAAAATGCACTCACAAGGGTACAATAAAATCAAGCATTTTGTGATATAATCACCACCATCCGGTACGTGTCTGCAACGTCTTGGGGCAGTCCCAGTCTTGCAGTCTCAGGATCGTACTCCTAAACAGATGTCCAGAGCAGATGGTATTCGCTCCTGCAGTATAAGAGTCCTGTAAGATGGCTCCGTGTTATAGGAGCTTCTGCAGCAGTGCGCATGGATCAGTCCGTTCCAGCGCTCGTTGATGACGTCAGTGTCAATGCGTCTGACGTGATGACGCTCCCTGACGCGTTTCGTCACTCTCGGTAACTTTCTCAAAGGGTAGTGTGGAGATGGGGGAGGTCCGGTATTATATAGAGAGTCCAATCATCTCAATTACTTTGATCGTCCACCCATTCTCAGCTGAAAGTGCTAGTGCTCCTACATATATACAAATGCCTTAATTCAAGTTTTAAAAATAAAAAGTATCTAAAAGTACTTAAAGAAGCTTGCTGGATTGGAGATAAACAGTACATACTATGTCACATGAGATATATAGCTCGCCATAAAAGAATCCCAAGGGGAACTACCTTCCAAATAATAAAACATCAAAGTCACATTAGATAGATTCATCACAGAAACAATGTTGAATATAATTTTAAGACTAACAAATAGATGGAGGTATATGGATCAAACAATGAACCACATGAAGCTCCCCCCTAAATTCATTCTGGCCAATATTACATAAAACATCACAGGGGTCATGACAAATAGATGACACAAAAATCATATATCATATAACATATAAACACTATACGTGATAATTATTTAACCCCTTAAATGACAAATATCCCAATGACCTATGTACACCAGGAGATATTAGGAAATACATAACAAACATATTCAATACCTATGCCACGGATAAAGTCAGCTGTCAGGAATAGTAAGGATAAATGGATAAAACAGTATATAAAAAAGTATATTAAAAAAAATATATTAAAAAATTTATATATAAAAAAATATATATATAACTATATAACTATATAAAAGTGTTTCTCAAAACCTGTTAGTGCATTTCAATAACCTCGTGATTTTATTAAGTGCTCAGTGAAAGTAAATAATTGAACTGCTATTTAAATGTGTATCTAATACTAGGATTAATTCCATGTGTTTGAAAGAAGTGCCTAGAATGTGTAAAAGTATATGTAGGAAGAATAATATAATATTATCATTAAGGTGTATATGTGTGTTAATCTAACTAACCATAGAACCCATGAATAATATCCAATATTTGTGAAAAAATCAATAAAAATTATCAATAAAAATTATATATATGTCTAATAAAAATTGTTTGCAACAATAAGTTTATTAAAAACATATATATTGAAAAAAATATATATATATATATATATATATTAATTTTGTGTGTACATTCTTGGAAGGATGGTGATGACCCCTACTCAGAGGCAGGAG